>NW_027362761.1:1228215752-1228505752 GCF_046119375.1 Phyllobates terribilis | reverse complement strand
GACTCCAGGTCAGACCCCAGACACGGCTGTTGACCCACACCGGGGAATACAGGAACAGGCAGGTTAGAGCACAGGCTGGGTAGGGTCCAGACAGACTGGGAGACGGGTTCAAAGCCGCAGATGCGGTAATCAAGCAGAGTAAAGCGAAACCGCAGGTGCGGTGGACAAAGCTGAGCAGAGCGAAACCGCAGGTGCAGTGGACAAGGCTGAGCAGAGCGAAACCACAGGGGCGGTGGACAAGGCTGAGCAGAGCGAAACAGCAGGTGTGGCGGACAAGGCTGAGCAGAGTGAAACCGCAGGTGCAACGGACAAGGCTGAGCAGAGCGAAACCGCAGGTGCGGCAGACAAGGCTGAGCAGAGCGAAATCGCTGGTGCGGCGGACAAGGCTGAGCAGAGCGAAACCGCAGGTGCAGTGGACAAGGCTGAGCAGAGCGAAACTGCAGATGCGGTGGACAAGGCTGAGCAAAGCGAAACCGCAGATGGGGTGGACAAGGCAGAGCGAAACCGCAGATGCGGTGGACAAGGCAAAGTAGAGCGAAACCACAGATGCGGTGGACAAGGCAAAGCAGAGCGAAACCGCAGATGCGGTGGACAAGGCAAAGCAGAGCGAAACCGCAGATGCGGTGGACAAGGCAGAGCAGAGCGAAACTGCAGATGCGGTGGACAAAGCTGAGCAGATCGAAACTGCAGATGCGGTGGACAAGGCAGAGCGGGCAGGAACCGCCGGAGCGGTAAGAAAGGCAGAGCAGAGATAAACCGCAAAAGCGGTGAGCAAAGACAGAGCAGAGAGGACAGGGCTCTGTTCACACGGAACAGACTAGAAGGGAAAGGCAGAACCAGATACACACGAGGTACTTGCAAAGAAGTAGCGAGTGGACTCCAAACTCACAAACGAAAGTACAGCGACAACGAGTAGGAGTTAGGTGCAGGTTCAGACTCTGCAGAAAAAGAGAGGAAACAGACATAGAGACAAAAGAGGTAACAGGTTAGAAGACAGTTCAGACAGGAACTGTACTGCAAAGAAATACAGGAACGAGCCTAGGTATAGCCAAGTGCTGGTTCAGACACTGCAGCAAAAGGGAGGAAACGGACATAGAGACAAAACAAGTAACAGGTTAGGAGACAGTTCAGACAGGAACTGTTACTGCAACAAAATACAGGAATGAGCCAAGGTATAGCCAAGTGCTGGTTCAGACACTGCAGAAAAAGGGAGGAAACGGACATAGAGACAAAACAAGTAACAGGTTAGGAGACAGTTCAGACAGGAACTGTTACTACAGCAAAATACAGGAACGAGCCTGGGTATACGGCCCCCAGAGGCAGAAAGGAACAGGCTAGGAGCGTGTTCAGACAGGCCTGGGAATACAGCCTCCAGGAAGGCGGACAGGCAGGAAAAACAGAACAAGACCTGGCACATTCAGAGTCAAGGAGCACACTGAATGTTAGAGTTGCTCAGGCACCAGCTTCCAGGTGAAGCTGGTTTAAATAAATATCCAGTGACAGACAGCAATAGGCTGAGGACGCATTAGGGGTGTGCCCACAGCAGCTACAAGAAACAGGAAGTAACCGGGCCGCCGCCCTAAGCAGTCAGAACAGAGACAAACAGACAGCATGAATAGAAGCCAGGCTAGCAGACTGGACTGAAGATCAAGTTTGCGATCTTGCATAGTGAGAGATGGTGCACCATGCAAGCCCGCCACCAGTTATGTTACACGCGGTACATGTGATAGGTCCTCCCGTTCCACTCTGAAACCTAAGATGTAAAAAGAAGGGAGATGATTGAGACGGTTCCGCAATGACCGCTGCCCATGCAGACTAACACTACTTACGGTCAAATTGCGAACAACACCTGGCCTTTGGAGGTGTCTTAGAATCAGAAGGGCCTGGAGGTACAGAATAACTTCCCTTCGGTCCTCTTCTGATCCCCCGTCCTGGACATTCTCTATGCTTGCTAGAAATGTAGGCCTTGCTTCGTCCAGTATTTTCTGGCAGTCATTCGGTGTCTTCGACGGCTTCATCAGCATATCGTACCTGTGGGGTGAAATACAGTTATAGCACTTTTTGTACGTTACCCAACATCCGATGTTTGGTAAAAATCTCTCAGAATATTGGGTACCTCTTGCTCACTGAGTCTTGGTAGACTCCCCTGTACAACGTCTTACGCAGGTCCTCCGTAAAGTTCATAAACACCTTACACGCCCTCTATAGCTGAGGATTCTCTATGCTCAGTTGTGTGCCCCTCATCTGATAGGTGGTGAATCGTCGAATGTGCTTCAGTATTTTGAGGGAGGTCTGGTTCGATAGTTTGAGGCTGCTGAGTTTTTTTAAAAAAATCATTCACTTTTGTTGGTTTTGTTAAGTACTCCAGAGTGGGTTGATAAAGAAAAGAAACCGCGCAACATTTGTGGCAGCGCGCGCTGCTTCCCGGCCTCTGTGCTTAGGGCGCGCTCCCCCTCTCTTAAAGGGGCCGTGCGCGCCGTCCTAAGGAGTCCCCGGCCAATGGCCGGAGGACCTCACCATATATAAGGCACCTCCTCCAAAATGGAGGTGCCCGAGCAATGTTGTTGCAAAGCCTTTCAACTCTGCTTCAGCCCTCAGGTCCCGCTACCAGTTACCTGCCAGTCACCTGCCAGATTCCTGCTTGATACCTGCCTGATATCTGCCTACCTGCTTGCTATCCTGTGGTCCGACAGTCTGCTTACCAGCACCTGCCAGTCTGTCTATGGATCAGTCCGCCTGCGGACCAGGAAGTACCTGCCTGATACCTGCCTGCCTGTCCAGAGACTCTTACTCGCTCACCTGGGAGCTCTCACCTGCTACCTGCCTGCTAGCCTACCTGGAGGCTTAGCCGTCACTTGCTGTGACCACCTGCCTGTCCAGAGACTCTTACTCGCTCACCTGGGAGCGCTCACCTGCTACCTGCCTGCTAGCCTACCTGGAGGCTTAGCCGTTGTAGCGTCGGCGTCCCTGCCCCCTGCTAGGCAGGAACGCCGTTCCCCTCACCTCTCCGCTCCGTGCCCGGTGGCTTCCTCCCGCTCTGCTGGCAGCACGCGCTGCTTCCCGGCCTCTGTGCTTAGGGCGCGTGCGCTCCCCCTCTCTTAAAGGGACCGCGCGCCGTCCTAAGGAGTCCCCGGAGGACCTCTCCATATATAAGGCACCTCCTCCAATATGGAGGTGCCCGAGCAATGTTGTTGCAAAGCCTTCACTCTGCTTCAGCCCTCAGGTCCCGTTACCAGTTACCTGCCAGTCACCTGCCAGTCACCTGCCAGATTCCTGCTTGTTACCTGCCAGTCACCTGCCAGATTCCTGCTTGATACCTGCCTGATATCCACTTACCTGCTTGCAAGCCTGCGGTCCGACGGTCTGCCTTCCGACACCTGTCAGTCTGTCTATGGACCAGCTTGCCCGCTCACCTGGGAGCGCTCACCTGCTACCTGCCTGCTAGCCTACCTGGAGGCTCTGCCGTCACTTGCCGTGACCACCTGCCAGTCCAGAGACTCTTGCCCGCTCACCTGGGAGCGCTCACCTGTTACCTGCCTGCTAGCCTACCTGGAGGCTCTGCCGTCACTTGCCGTGACCACCTGCCAGTCCAGAGACTCTTGCCCGCTCACCTGGGAGCGCTCACCTGCTACCTGCCTGTTAGCCTACCTGGAGGCTCTGCCGTCACTTGCTGTGACCACCTGCCCGTCCAGAGACTCTTGCCCGCTCACCTGGGAGCGTCCACCTGCTACCTGTCTGCTAGTCTACCCAGAGACTGTCCCTGTCACTTGCCGTGACTGCCCTTCTACCCAGAGACTGTCCCTGTCACTTGCCGTGACTACCTGCCCGTCTTCCCTGGGAGCCACCCGCTTCCTTACAAGGACCGCCCCCTTGTATAGTTGCTCAGAGGTTCGGCCTCCCAGACCCGTTACAGTTTGCTCGGGCCATGGAACCCGGTGGCACCCAAACTCCCTTGCTCTCGGACCTATGCCATGAACTGTCCCGTCAGAGGTCCCAACAGGAGTCCATCCTGAGCCACCTGCGGAATGTCAACTCTCGCCTGGACACTCTGACTGCTCCACCAGCAACCACCGCTAGTGTCATGACTCGCAACCCGGCAGCGCCGCTGCCCACCAATACCATGGCATCCTGCCCCAGTCCCCGGCTTTCTGCACCTCCTGGCTTCGGAGGCGACCCCGCTCAAGCTCGGGGCTTCATAAACCAGTGCACCCTGCACTTTGAACTCCTGGCTTACCAGTTTATCTCCGACCGAGCCAAAGTGGCATTCATCATTTCCCATCTCACTGGGGAGGCACTGGCATGGCTTAACCCTCTGTGGGAGAGAGGGGATCCCCTGGTGTCCGACCTGTCGTCTTTCCTCACTGCTTTCCGTAGGGTCTTCGATGAACCGGGACGAAAGACCTCATCTGCCTCCTCTTTGCTACGTCTCCGCCAAGGGAGTCTCACCGTGGGCCAATATGCCATACGGTTCCGCACCATCGCTTCTGAGCTTGCCTGGGATAATGAGGCCCTGGTGTCCGTCTTCTGGGAGGGCCTTTCCGGTCGGATTAAAGATGAGCTCGCCGGTCGGGACACTCCTACCACCCTGAATGACCTGGTGTCTCTGGCTACCCGGATTGACATCCGGTTTCAAGAACGTACCAAAGAGACCACCCGTGAGAGAAGGTTTCCCCGCCTAGCTCCTACTTTCCAGAAACCTGTCTCCTCTTCTGTCACTCCCCGGGCGCACTCACCCGAGTCCATGCAGATCGACCAGACCAAGTTGGTCAAATCTTGCCAAGAGTCACGCCGAGCCGAGGGGAGCTGCTTCTATTGTGGCAGTAAAGAGCACCTGATTCGTTCCTGCCCGGAGAGGCCGGGAAACTCCAGTGTCTAGGACCGCTCGGAGAGGTCGCCCTAGACAAAAATAAGTCCTCTCCAACCCTGACTTTGTCTGTATCTATCTCCTGGGGAGAGAACCGTCACTTTGAACTCGCCCACCTGGACTCTGGATCCGCTGGAAACCTCATCTCTCTGTCCCTGGTTGAGAAATACGGTATTCCCACCAAGTCTCTGGCTGAACCTTTGTCAGTCGCCTCCGTGGATGGAAAACTCCTTCCGGTGACCATCCTGCTCGTCACGGAACCCATAACCCTGCAGGTGGGAATGCTGCACTCTGAGGTAATCTCCTTCCATGTGTTGTCCGGACTCTCCCACTCCCTATTGCTTGGTCTACCTTGGCTCCAGACACATGAACCCGTGTTGAACTGGCATTCCGGTGAAGTACTCCGGTAGGGGCCGGCCTGCCATAAGACCTGCCTGGTTCCGGTTCGTCCGGTTCGTCCTCCACCTATCCCAGATAATTTACCCGGTCTTCCGGCTCCTTACTGGCCCTATGCTGACGTCTTCGGTAAGAAGGAAGCAGAGACATTGCCTCCTCATAGGCCACATGATTGCCCGATCGACCTGGTACCTGGTGCCACTCCACCCCGTGGGCGTATTTATCCGTTGTCTGCAGCAGAAACCCGGGCCATGTCTGAGTACATAGAGGAGAATCTGGCCAGGGGATTCATCCAGAAGTCTACTTCCCCGGCTGGAGCCGGATTCTTCTTTGTCAAAAAAAAAGATGGCTCGCTTCGCCCCTGTATTGACTATAGAGGACTCAATCAGATCACGGTTAAAAATAAATACCCCCTTCCGCTCATCTCTGAGTTATTTGATCGTCTTAAAGGCGCCAGGATCTTCTCCAAGCTGGATCTACGCGGAGCATATAACCTGGTCCGTATCCGTCAGGGAGATGAGTGGAAAACAGCATTTAATACCCGGGACGGACACTATGAGTACCGTGTGATGCCCTTCGGTCTCTGCAATGCTCCCGCCGTCTTCCAAGAACTGGTCAACGACATCTTCCGTGACCTTCTTTACTCCTGCGTGGTGGTATACCTGGACGACATCTTGGTCTTCTCTCCGGATCTTCCCACACACCGGAGGGATGTTCGTCAGGTCCTGCTTAGGCTCAGGCAGAACCACCTCTATGCTAAATACGAGAAGTGCCTTTTTGAGCAGACCTCTCTTCCTTTCCTGGGCTATGTTATCTCCCAGACAGGCTTGCGAATGGATCCCGAGAAGCTCTCTGCTGTCCTAAAGTGGCCCCGTCCGGAGGGCTTGAAGGCGATACAGCAATTCCTGGGCTTCGCTAATTACTATCGTCTCTTCATTCCTCACTTCTCGTCACGGACTGCGCCCATATCTGCGCTCACCCGTAAGGGAGCAAATCCCAAGGTATGGTCATCCGAAGCTGAGGAGGCCTTCCTTTCCCTGAAACAAGCCTTCTCCTCTGCCCCTGTGCTGCACCATCCGGACTGCAACAAACAGTTCTACCTGGAGGTTGATGCCTCCTCCTCTGGAGCCGGAGCGGTGCTCACCCAAAAGTCTTCCTCCGGGAGAATGGTAACCTGCGGCTTTTTCTCTAAAACCTTCTCCTCCTCTGAGCGCAATTACTCCATAGGAGACAGAGAACTGCTTGCCGTTAAATTGGCGCTGGAGGAATGGCGTTACCTGCTTGAAGGGGCTCTATACCTGGTGATCATCTACACGGATCACAAGAACCTGGCATATCTCCAAAATGCCCAGAGACTTAATCCACGTCAGGCCCGGTGGTCTTTGTTTTTTGCCCGCTTCGATTTTATCCTTCATTTCCGCCCGGCGGACAAAAATGTCAAAGCTGATGCCTTGTCCCGATCCTTCCTGTCCTCCGACCAAGAGGAGGAGCCTATGCACATTATCGACCCCTCCAAGGTGATGAATGTGGCCCCCTTGGATTTGACTCGTCTTCCACCCGGCAAGACGTTCATGGCGCCTCCAGACCGTGAGAGGGTTCTTCGCTGGGGTCATTCTTCTAAACTAGCTGGCCATGCCGGCCAAAAGAAGACCTTCCTACTCATTTCCCGGCATTACTGGTGGTCTACCCTGCGTAAGGATGTGGTAGACTTCGTCTCTGCCTGTTCATCTTGTGGCCGCAACAAAGTTCCCAGACACTTACCAGCTGGTCATCTCCTGCCGCTTCCCATACCTGTTGCCCCGTGGCAACACATCGCTATGGACTTCATTACCGATCTTCCTGTCTCTGCCGTGTGTACTGTCATTTGGGTGGTCGCGGACCGCTTCTCTAAAATGGCCCACTTCATTCCCCTGCCTGGTCTTCCGTCTGCACCTGAGCTGGCTAAGGACTTTATTCGCCATATCTTCCGTCTCCATGGCCTACCCCTCCACATCGTGTTGGATCGAGGGGTTCAGTTTACCTCACGCTTCTGGAGAGCCACATGTAAACTGCTGGACGTCACCCTGGACTTCTCCTCCGCTTACCACCTTCAGTCCAATGGTCAAGTGGAGCGGATCAACCAGATCCTTACCAGCTATCTCCGGCACTTTGTTAATGGCCACCATTCTGATTGGGTGGACCTCCTTCCTTGGGCCGAGTTCTCTTATAATAGCCACGAGAGCGAATCCTCTTCCAAGTCCCCGTTCTTTATTGTCTATGGCCAGCACCCCCGGATTCCGTTTCCCGCCTCCGCCTCTGTGGACAACCCTGCCGTGCAGTCTCTTGTCAGCGAGTTTTCTACCATTTGGGAGAGTACTAGGTCTGCACTTCTTCAGTCCTCCGAGCGGATGAAGCGATATGCTGATAAGAGACGTCTGGATCCGCCTCAATTCCGTCAGGGAGACAAGGTTTGGCTCTCTTCCAAACATGTACGGCTCAAGATACCCTCCTACAAGTTAGGTCCTCGCTTCATCGGTCCTTTCGAAATCCTCAGGCAAATTAATCCAGTGGCCTACAAATTAAAACTCCCGGCCACCTTACGGATTCCCAACTCCTTCCACGTATCTCTCCTCAAACCCGTTGTCTTTAACTCTTTTTCCAACAATCCAGGTACTCCTCCTGCTCCGGTTTCCGCTGAAGACGTCTTTGAGGTAGAGAGTATTCTGGCCACTAAGTGGGTAAGAGGAAAGACCTTTTTTTTGGTAGATTGGAGGGGGTTTGGTCCTGAGGAGAGAACATGGGAGCCCTGGGAGAACATCCATGCCCCTCTCATCCTTGCTAAATTTCTCTCTGGCCTAAAAAAGGGGGGGCCTAAAGGGGGGGGGTACTGTAGCGTCGGCGTCCCTGCCCCTCGGCGTCCCCTCACCTCTCCGCTCCGTGCCCGGCGGCTTCCTCCCGCTCTGCTGGCAGCACGCGCTGCTTCCCGGCCTCTGTGCTTAGGGCGCGCGCGCGCTCCCCCTCTCTTAAAGGGGCCGCGCGCGCCGTCCTAAGGAGTCCCCGGCCAATGGCCGGAGGACCTCTCCATATATAAGGCACCTCCTCCAATATGGAGGTGCCCGAGCAATGTTGTTGCAAAGCCTTCACTCTGCTTCAGCCCTCAGGTCCCGTTACCAGTTACCTGCCAGTCACCTGCCAGTCACCTGCCAGATTCCTGCTTGTTACCTGCCAGTCACCTGCCAGATTCCTGCTTGATACCTGCCTGATATCCGCTTACCTGCTTGCAAGCCTGCGGTCCGACGGTCTGCCTTCCGACACCTGTCAGTCTGTCTATGGACCAGCTTGCCCGCTCACCTGGGAGCGCTCACCTGCTACCTGCCTGCTAGCCTACCTGGAGGCTCTGCCGTCACTTGCCGTGACCACCGGCCAGTCCAGAGACTCTTGCCCGCTCACCTGGGAGCGCTCACCTGTTACCTGCCTGCTAGCCTACCTGGAGGCTCTGCCATCACTTGCCGTGACCACCTGCCAGTCCAGAGACTCTTGCCCGCTCACCTGGGAGCGCTCACCTGCTACTTGCCTGTTAGCCTACCTGGAGGCTCTGCCGTCACTTGCTGTGACCACCTGCCCGTCCAAAGACTCTTGCCCGCTCACCTGGGAGCGTCCACCTGCTACCTGTCTGCTAGTCTACCCAGAGACTGTCCCTGTCACTTGCTGTGACTACCTGCCCTTCTACCCAGAGACTGTCCCTGTCACTTGCCGTGACTGCCCTTCTACCCAGAGACTGTCCCTGTCACTTGCCGTGACTACCTGCCCGTCTTCCCTGGGAGCCACCCGCTTCCTTACAAGGACCGCCCCCTTGTATAGTTGCTCAGAGGTTCCGCCTCCCAGACCCGTTACAGTCGTCACTTGCTGTGACCACCTGCCTGTCCAGAGACTCTTACTCGCTCACCTGGGAGCGTGTACCTGCTACCTACCTGCTAGCCTACCTGGAGGCTTAGCCGTCACTTGCTGTGACCACCTGCCTGTCCAGAGACTCTTGCCCGCTCACCTGGGAGTGCTCACCTGCTACCTGCCTGCTAGCCTACCAGGAGGCTCTGCCGTCACTTGCCGTGACCACCTGCCTGTCCAGAGACTCTTGCCCGCTCACCTGGGAGCGCTCACCTGCTACCTGCCTGCTAGCCTACCTGGAGGCTCTGCCGTCACTTGCCGTGACCACCTGCCTGTCCAGAGACTCTTGCCCGCTCACCTGGGAGCGCTCACCTGCTACCTGCCTGATAGCCTATCTAGAGACTCTTGCCTGCTGTCACTTGCCGTGACCACCTGCCCGTCTAGAGACTCTTTCCCTGCTGTCACTTGCCATGACCACCTGCCCGTCTAGAGACTCTTACCCTGCTGTCACTTGCCGTGACCATCCGCCTGTCAGGAGACTGTCCCCGTCACTTGCCGTGACTTCCTGCCTTTCTACCCAGAGACTGTCCCTGTCACTTGCCGTGACTACCTGCCCGCCTTCCCTAGGAGCCACCCGCTTCCTTACAAGGACTGCCCCTTTGTATAGTTGCTCAGAGGTGTTATGCACACGCCCGGGCTAAGCGGCGTGTGCGTGTGATTGGTAGTGATTCCACTGGACCGTGCCGGAGAGTGAATGCCTGGAGGGGCGTGACTAAGTATTCACCCGATCCGACCAGGGTCGCACGACGGCATACGACGCCAGTGCACCAAGGAGGAACCGAGCAGAGGGACCAGGTGCTACTCCAGGACAGACCCCGGACACGGCTGTTGACCCACACAGGGAAATACAGGAACAGGCTGGTAGGCTGGCACACAGACTGGAGGGTATAGGCAGGCACGACTGGTATGCAGGCAGGCGGGTATGCAGGCAGGGGGGTAAAGGCAAGCACAGCTAGAGTGCAGACAGGGAGGCACTAGCAGGTAGGAACACAGGCGGGATAGGACTCAGTACACACCGGGACTCAGGAACAATACAGGCAGAGGGTTACAGGCAAGCACAGCTAGAGTGCAGACAAGGCTGAGCAGGGAGGACAGGGCTCTGTTCACACGGAACAGACAGGAAGGGAAAGACAGAGCCAGATACTCACACAGTACTTGCAGAGACAACAAGCAGGAGTTAGGTACGAGTTCAGACTCTGCAGAAAAAGGAAGGGAACGGACATAGAGGCAAAACAGGTAAAGGACAGGAGAGAGTTCAGACTGGAACTGAGTGTACGGAGGAGCCCGACACTGCAGAGGGATACAGGAGCGGGTCTGGGAATACAGCCCCCAGAGAGGCGGAACGAACAGGCAAGGAGCGTGTTCAGACAGGACAGACCAGACACAGGAGCGGGTCTAGGAAATCGGCCACTAGAAGGCGAGAGGAACAGGCTAGGAGCGTGTTCAGACAGGACAGACAAGAGAACACAGAAAGGAGTCAGTTCAGACACGGGAGCTGATACCGCAAAGCAGGAGACATACAGGACTCAGTTCAGACACGGGAGCTGATACCGCAAAGCAGGAGACATACAGGACTCAGTTCAGACACGGGAACTGATACAAAAAGCAGGAGACAAGAGACGGGACCTGGCACCTTCAGAGTGCAAGCACACACTGAAGGAAACACTATGCTCAGGCAGGGATAGAAGGGAGCTGCTGAGCTATATACCAAGTGACAGACAGCAATAGGCTGAGGACGCACAAGGGGTGTGACCCACAGCAGGTACAAAAGGCAGGAAGTGATCGGGCGCCGCCCTTAAGCAGCAGAAACAGACACAAACAGACAGCATGGAGGGAAGCCAGAGAGACATTCTGGACAGGAGATCAAGTGCGCCCTCTTGCACAGTGGGAGATGGACCACCATGCAAGGACGCCGCCAGGTATGTTACAGTACCTCCCCCCTTACGCCCCCTCTTCTTCAGGCCTGCCAGAATCTTCCGCAGGGAATTCGAGGGCCAGTCGTTCACTGGGTTGGAGGGGGACAGAGACTTAAGGGTAATCTCTGCTTCGAGGTACATCTTGTCAAGCTCACAGGAAGAAATAGACGGGTTATCACGTACATAATGAGGAAAAGTCACTGTCTCTTTGTTATCTGGTGGTATCCCGGAGGATTCAGGAAACAACTGGAGGTCCTCCGCCGGGTCAGAAGAGTGCAGAGGCTCAGAGAAAACAACTGCTTCAGAGTACACTAGGTCGGACTCACTGGAGGAAGCAGGCGAGGTATCGGGTACCGAGTATAGGAAAGTCTCTGTCCATTCACCACCAGGTGGCACCCCGAAGGGTTCTGGAGACAGCTGGCGGTCCTCCGCCTGGTCAGAGGGGTGTAGAGACTCACGGGTAACCTCTGCTTCAGAGTACATTAGGTCGGACTCACTGGAGGAAGCAGGCGAGGTATCGGGTACCGAGTATAGGAAAGTCTCTGTCCATTCACCACCAGGTGGCACCCCGAAGGGTTCTGGAGACAGCTGGCGGTCCTCCGCCTGGTCAGAGGGGTGTAGAGACTCACGGGTAACCTCTGCTTCAGAGTACACTAGGTCGGACTCACTGGACGAAGCAAGCGAGGTATCAGATCCAGGATATAGGAAAGTCTCTGTCCATTCACCACCAGGTGGCACCCCGAAGGATTCTGAACACAACTGGAGGTCCTCCGCCTGGTCGGAGGGGTGTAGAGACTCAGGAGTAACCTCTGCTTCGGAGTACACTAAGTTGGACTCACTGGACGAAGCGAGCGAGGTATCAGGTACAGAGTATAGGAGAGTCTCTGTCCTTTCGCTACCAGGTAGCACCCCGAAGGGTTCAGGAGACAACTGGAGATCCTCCGCCTGGTCGGAGGGGTGTAGAGACTCGGAGGTAACTACCACTTTGGGGTACCCATTGTCAGGCTCACAGGACGAAGCGGACAAAGTATTGAGTACCGGGTGTAGAGAAGTCTCTCTCCATTTGTCATCGAGTGGTATCCCGGAGGGTTCAGGAGGCAACAGGGGATCCTCCGCCAGGTAGTAGAGGTGCACAGACTCTGAGGTAACCACAGCTTTGGAGCATCCTTGGACATGCACACCGGTTAAAGAGAAAGAAGCATCTGATGCCGGGTGCAGGAAGTTCTCCTGTGTGGAGTCTGGATGGGCAGAAGTCTCTTCGGCCAGGAGAACTGGTGCACTACCCACGCACATTACCCATTGGGGTTTCTCCGGGATACAGGGAGATGAAGCTTCAGTAGGGACTCCAAGGCTGGGGTCAGGAGGTCTCAGGGAGGACAGACCCTGGCGTGACGGCTTGCCTCTAAGTCTAGCACGTCTGGACTGCCTCTTGAGGTTGAGAGAAGTATTCCGGAAAGCGTAGTCACCCTGTGAGGATTCTGGGTGGGCAGTAGTCTCATTGGGCTGGAGGACTATTGCGCTACCCACACACATTACCCGTCGGGGCTGCTCCGGGATATTGGGAAGTGAAGCTTCAGCAGGGGCTTCAGAGTTAGGGTCCTCGAAGACCATACGAAAGGCCACCAGGAAGGCCTGCAGGTCAAGGATGACAGGATCCCATGCTTCCCATAGGGGGGTGACCCATTTCAAGGCATCACCCGCTAGGTAGTCAATCATAAAGGCCACTTTAGCCCAATTGGAAGGAAAATAGAGAGGGTAGGCCTTAAAGTGTAGCATGCATTGCTCCACAAATGCACGACACTGTCTTGGATCCCCATAGTGACGTGGCGGATCCGCAGGAACGAGGGCTGATAGATCCATCTGGACAGGTGCGTAACTCGCCTGGAACTCAGCAAAAGGGGGAAAAAAAATTTATTTATTTTATTTTAATGCATGTATTCGCTGGAAAAACTTCTCAAAGAGCGAAGGCCGTGGGGCTCAACGGGAACCATGGCCTGAGCATGCTGTTATGCACACGCCCGGGCTAAGCGGCGTGTGCGTGTGATTGGTAGTGATTCCACTGGACCGTGCCGGAGAGTGAATGCCTGGAGGGGCGTGACTAAGTATTCACCCGATCCGACCAGGGTCGCACGACGGCATACGACGCCAGTGCACCAAGGAGGAACCGAGCAGAGGGACCAGGTGCTACTCCAGGACAGACCCCGGACACGGCTGTTGACCCACACAGGGAAATACAGGAACAGGCTGGTAGGCTGGCACACAGACTGGAGGGTATAGGCAGGCACGACTGGTATGCAGGCAGGCGGGTATGCAGGCAGGGGGGTAAAGGCAAGCACAGCTAGAGTGCAGACAGGGAGGCACTAGCAGGTAGGAACACAGGCGGGATAGGACCCAGTACACACCGGGACTCAGGAACAATACAGGCAGAGGGTTACAGGCAAGCACAGCTAGAGTGCAGACAAGGCTGAGCAGGGAGGACAGGGCTCTGTTCACACGGAACAGACAGGAAGGGAAAGACAGAGCCAGATACTCACACAGTACTTGCAGAGACAACAAGCAGGAGTTAGGTACGAGTTCAGACTCTGCAGAAAAAGGAAGGGAACGGACATAGAGGCAAAACAGGTAAAGGACAGGAGAGAGTTCAGACTGGAACTGAGTGTACGGAGGAGCCCGACACTGCAGAGGGATACAGGAGCGGGTCTGGGAATACAGCCCCCAGAGAGGCGGAACGAACAGGCAAGGAGCGTGTTCAGACAGGACAGACCAGACACAGGAGCGGGTCTAGGAAATCGGCCACTAGAAGGCGAGAGGAACAGGCTAGGAGCGTGTTCAGACAGGACAGACAAGAGAACACAGAAAGGAGTCAGTTCAGACACGGGAGCTGATACCGCAAAGCAGGAGACATACAGGACTCAGTTCAGACACGGGAGCTGATACCGCAAAGCAGGAGACATACAGGACTCAGTTCAGACACGGGAACTGATACAAAAAGCAGGAGACAAGAGACGGGACCTGGCACCTTCAGAGTGCAAGCACACACTGAAGGAAACACTATGCTCAGGCAGGGATAGAAGGGAGCTGCTGAGCTATATACCAAGTGACAGACAGCAATAGGCTGAGGACGCACAAGGGGTGTGACCCACAGCAGGTACAAAAGGCAGGAAGTGATCGGGCGCCGCCCTTAAGCAGCAGAAACAGACACAAACAGACAGCATGGAGGGAAGCCAGAGAGACATTCTGGACAGGAGATCAAGTGCGCCCTCTTGCACAGTGGGAGATGGACCACCATGCAAGGACGCCGCCAGGTATGTTACAAGAGGTTCCACCTCCCAGACCCGTTACATCACCGCTGCAGGTGACATACACCCGTGGGGATGACACCCCTGTGAGTGAGTCAGCCTCTGGGGTGATCCTTACTGAGCACCGCTGCAGGTGACATGCACACATGGGGATGACTCCCCTGTGGTTGAGTCAGCCTCTGGGGTGATCCTTACTGAGCACCGCTGCAGGTGACATACACCCATGGGATGACACCCCTGTGGGTGAGTCTGCCTCTGGGGTGATCCTTACTGAGCACAGCTGTAGGTGACATGCACACATGGGGATGACACCCCTGTGGTTGAGTCAGCCTCTGGATGATCCTTACTAAGCACCGCTGCAGGTGACATGCACGCGTGGGGATGACACCCCAGTGGGTAAGTCAGCCTCTGGGGTGATCTTTACTGGGCACCGCTGCAGGTGACATGCACCCATGGGGATGACACCTCTGTGGATGAGTCAGCCTCTGAGGTGATCCTTACTGAGCACCGCTGCAGGTGACATGCACCCGTGGGAATGACACCCCAGTGGGTAAGTCAGCCTCTGGGGTGATCCTTACTGAGCACCGCTGCTGCAGTTGACATGCACCTGTGGGGATGACACCACTGTGGGTGAGTCAGACTCTGGGGTGATCCTTACTGAGCACCGCTGCAGGTGACATGCACCCATGGGGATGACACCCCTGTCGGTGAGTCAGCCTCTGGGGTAATCCTTACTGAGTACCGCTGCTGCAGGTGACATGCACCCATGGGGATGACACCCCTGTGAATGAGTCAGCCTCTGGGGTGATCCTTACTGAGCACCGCTGCTGCAGTTGACATGCACTTGTGGGGATGACACCCCTGTGGGTGAGTCAGCCTCTGGGGTAATCCTTACTGAGCACCGCTGCAGGAGACATGCACCCATGGGGATGATACCTCTGTGAGTGTGTCATCCTCTGAGGTGATCCATACTGAGCACCGCTGCTGCAGGTGACATGCACCCGTGTTGATGACACCCCTGTGGGTGAGTCATCTTCTGGGGTGCTCCTTACTGAGCACCGCTGCAGGTGACATGCACCCATGGCATGACACCCCTGTGCGTGAGTCTGCCTCTGGGGTGATCCTTACTGAGCACAGCTACAGGTGACATGCACACATGGGGATGACACCCCTGTGGTTGAGTCAGCCTCTGGGTGATCCTTACTGAGCACCGCTGCAGGTGACATGCACCCATGGGATGACACCCCTGTGGGTGAGTCTGCCTCTGGGGTGATCCTTACTGAGCACAGCTCCAGGTGACATGCACCCATGGGATGACACCCCTGTGGGTGAGTCTGCCTCTGGGGTGATCCTTACCAAGCACAGCTACAGGTGACATGCACACATGGGGATGACACCCCTGTGGGTGAGTCAGCCTCTGAGGTGATCCTTACTGAGCACCGCTGCAGGTGACATGTGACTCACCCCCTGGGCCGTGGGGCACTCGGATCAGGGCAATAGGGAAACGATGGGGGTAGTGGTGGCACCCCGGTTCCGTGGCTCAGGGTGGTCAGACCGGTGGTAGTCTGCGATGCGCTATTGGTATGTCCGACTACGCCACCCGTGGATTGCGGTCAGTGCGGACCGCCGCTGCCAGGCCAACCGCTGGGGCTGATGATGTATGCAGCTGGGATGGTGTGACTCCCCACGGGAAGAGTTCGGCCCCAGGGCAGTATAATGGAAGATAGGGGTGATGGTGTAGGGCGTCCCAGTACCGTTAGTGCTGGAGGAGCAAGGAGCACAAAGACAACAGGTTGCAGTCCAGGGTCTTTACTAGAACAGGTAAACTGACCCACAAACAGTCCCGGCTAGGAGGGGACCTGGATGTCTGAGAGCAATTGGGAAATTGGCCCTTGTCAGGGTGAGGGTGTAGGCCTACCGTGCTTTCTGCGCTCCTTCTGGCTATCTCCTCCTTATAGAGTAACAGCCCACGTTTCCGAGCTCTCCGTGTATTCTCGCCTGTATGGCCTGCAACGTGGGTTCCTTTCTGCTCCCGGCCTGGTACGGCTTTACTGGTCCCTTCTGTTGTGGCAGGGCCTCCGGGCTTCTTAGGCCAAGGAACATACAGTCCCCTGCGGACTGGTTATCTGCTGTAGGATGTGGAATCCTCCCAGCCTCAGACACCAAAGTCTGGTAAATTGAGTTCTTTGTCTGCCAAGACAGGCTCACTTCGCCTCTTGTCTCTGGCTTGTGGCTCTCCTACTGCCACACTTCCTCTTAGGGTGCAATACAACTGTCCCTCTCTGCTCTGGGACACTTCTCAATCGTGAGACAGGTCGTCCAGTTCTCCCTAACCCTGCCCCCAGTTCCAGCTTTTATAGGGGCAGCCTGCTCCCACTACTGGCCTGAGACAGGAGGTATTGCATGCTAATGTTCCCCTGACTAGAGAACCTCCCCCTTGCTCTCAGACACAGCTTTATTATATTTGTGGCATCCAGGCCAGGGTGACACCTATGCACCCGTGGGAATGACACCCCAGTGGGTAAGTCAGCATCTGGGGTGATCCTTACTGAGCACCGCTGCTGCAGTTGACATGCACCTGTGGGGATGACACCCCTGTGGGTGAGTCAGCCTCTCTGGTATTCCTTACTGAGCACCGCTGCTGCAGGTGACATGCACCCGTGGGGATGACACCCCTGTGAGTGAGTCAGCCTCTGGGGTGATCCTTACTGAGCAACGCTGCTGCAGTTGCCATGCACCTGTGGGGATGACACCCCTGTGGGTGAGTCAGCCTCTGGGTTAATCCTTACTGAGCACCGCTGCTGCAGGTGACATGCACCCATGGGGATAATACCTCTGTGAGTGAGTCATCCTTGGGGTGATCCATACTGAGCACCGCTGCTGCAGGTGACATGCACCCGTGGAGATGACACCCTGTGGGTGAGTCATCTTCTGGGGTGATCCTTACTGAGCACCGCTGCAGGTGATATGCACCCATGGGGATGACACCTCTGTGAGTGAGTCATCCTCTGGGGTGATCCATACTGAGCACCGCTGCTGCAGGTGACATGCACCCATGGGGATGACACCCCTGTGGGTGAGTCAGCCTCTGGGGTGATCCTTACTGAGCACTGCAGCAGGTGACATGCACCCATGGGGATGACACCCCTGTGGGTGACTCAGCCTCTGTGGTAATCCTTACTGAGCACCGCTGCTGCAGGTGACATGCACCCGTGGGGATGACACCCCTGTGAGTGAGTCAGCCTCTGGGGTGATCCATACTGAGCACCGCTGCTGCAGTTGACATGCACCTTTGGGGATGACACCCCTGTGGGTGAGTCAGCCTCTGGGGTAGTCCTTACTGAGCACCGCTGCAGGTGACATGCACCCATGGGGATGATACCTCTGTGAGTGAGTCATCCTCTCGAGTGATCCATGCTGAGCACCGCTGCTGCAGGTGACATGCACCCGTGGAGATGACACCCTGTGGGTGAGTCATCTTCTGGGGTGATCCTTACTGAGCACCGCTGCAGGTGACATGCACCCAAGGGGATGACACCTCTGTGAGTGAGTTATCCTCTGGGGTGATCCATACTGAGCACCGCTGCTGCAGGTGACATGCACCCATGGGGATGACACCTCTGTGAGTGAGTCATCCTCTGGGGTGATCCTTACTGAGCACCGCTGCAGGTGACATGCACCCATGGGGATGACACCCCTGTGGGTGAGTCAGCCTCTGGGGTGATCCTTACTGAGCACCGCTGCAGGTGACAAGCACCCATTGGGATGACACCCCTGTGAGTAAGTCAGTCTCTGGGGTGATCCTTACTGAGCACCGCTGCAGGTGACATGCACCCATTGGGATGACACCTCTGTGAGTGAGTCAGCCTCTTGGGTGATCCTTACTGAGCACTGCTTCAGGTGACATGCACCCATGGGAATGACACCCCTGTGGGTGAGTCAGCCTCTGGGGTGATAATTACTGAGCACCACTGCAGGTGACATGCACCTGTGGGGATGACACCTCTGTGAGTGAGTCTGCCTCTGGGGTGATCCTTACTGAGCACCGCTGCAGGAGACATGCACCTGTGGGGATGACACCTCTGTGAGTGAGTCAGCCTCTGGGGTGATTCTTACTGAGCACTGCTTCAGATGACATGCACCCATGGGAATGACACCCCTGTGGGTGAGTGAGCCTCTGGGGTGATCCTTACTGAGCACCGCTGCAGGTGACAATCGTAGATCAGAGATGTACACTTTGTAGCACTCGCTCTCCCCTTTCCATAGACACCTCACATGTGCAAGTGCGACATTTTCCTGAGGATCAGCACCCCAAGAAGCGAGGCACCCCTACCCGGAAAATGGTAAGTGAAAGAATGACATTGAGTTTTTTTTTTTTTTCTTAAGTCTGAAATGAATGGGTACAAGTTGCCAGGGCCTGTTTATGGAGCTATGAAGGGTCCACCATCCCCAAACTTTCAGGGTGAATAGAGCTCACCAAGTCGCACAGATAGAGGGGTTACATGCCCCACTTTGCGAGGGGGTGGAGCTCCTTGCACATTTCTTGGGTACAAGTTGTCAGGGCCTGTCTATAGAGCTATCAAGGGGCCACTTTCCCCAAACTTTCAGGGTGAATAGAGCTTGCCAAGACACAGATTTAGAGGGGCTACCTGACCAACTTTGCTCAAAGTTACAAAAAAAACAAAAAAAACACAAGAATACATGAATAAACTTTTTTTTTTATATTTTAAGTGTGACAGAACCAGGCTGTTCTCAAGCTCCCCTTTCCATAGACACCTCACATGTGCATGTGCGATAGTTTCCCGAGGATCAGCACCCCAAGAAGCGAGGCACCCCTACCCAAAAAATAGTGTGAAAGAATGACAGGGTGAATAGAGCTTGTCAAGACGCATAGATAGAGGGGTTACATGACCCACTTTGCGTGAATTTAATCTAGGGGGCGGAGCACCTTGCACATTTCTTGGGTACAAGTTGTCAGGGCCTGTTTATGAATCTATGAAGGGGCCACCGTCCCCAATATTTCAGGGTGAATAAAGCTTGCCAATACACAGATTTAGAGGGGCTACCAGACCCACTTTGCTCAAAGTTAAAAAAAAAACAAACAAAAACACAAAGACACATGAATAAACTATTTATTTTTTTATTTAAAAGTGTGACAGGACCGGGCTGTTCCCTAGCTCCTAGAACTCCCACCCATCTTCCAATTGTTAGACACATTCTTGATCGGGATGAGTCGAATCTGCTGGCTGCTTGGCAGCTCAGTGCGCTGAGATACCGCACGGACGATTTCTCTGCGGTGCTCCTGCCGATTCTCCGTATGATTGGGTTGAGCCAACACTGATGACTGTCTGGTGGTTCTGTAGTCCTCCCCTGAATTTACCACCAGGTCACGGGCAAGACACATATCTTCAAGTGTCTTCTCTCGGTAGACTCTCTCAGCAATTCGATTAGTGTGTGACAAGTACCTGGCAAACATGTGCTTTTCAGCATCAGAGTAGTGTGGCATCATCCATGTCTCACACACCCGTCGTACGAGCTGGCTGGTGATGTTTGGCAGGCTGTACCTGTAGAGGAAGATAGGACAGGGTCAGGACCTGTTGAATGAGAGGTCAGGATAAAGGGAGCTGGATGAGAAGCTTACTTCATGCGTTAACGCCTGAGGGTATCAGATGAGTTAACAAAGGCCTTGCCAGTGCAGGTCACAAAGAAATTTCGATGGGGTCGTTACCAGATCTATGAGTTGTCCTGACCCATTCTGACTCCAAACCACTATAAAAGAAAAATCCAGTCAACCCAATTGAGCCTGAGGGAACCACTCAGCTTTTGCATAGGGACAACCAGTGGGTGGCATCCAGGTGAACTCACCGCTTCTTCTTCCTCTGAGAGAACGAAGGAGGCCACTTGAGTGAATGAGCATTTGTGAGTCTTCACACCAATAATAGCCCTGCGACGGCCGCCAAACTTATAATGTGTTCTCTCATTCCACTCTGAGACCTGTGGGGTAATATATGGGAAATCAATTGTACACAGCAATGGCAGATGACCGACAGTAGGACATCACTACTTACAGTCATGTGGGCCGCTACACCGGGCCTTTGGAGGTGTTGGAGAATGATGAGAGCTAGTAGATAGGAGGTGACTTCTAAGCGGTCTGCAGTTGTTCCCCCGTTTTGTACAGCCTGTATGCACTGCAAAAATCTTAGTCTTGCCACCTCCAGTAGTCTTCAGCACTCTGAGGGGCGCATCAATGAATCGTACCTGTGGAGCAAAAGTCAACAAATGTTAGCCATACATTTTACATGACCCAGCATCCAAGGCTGGGCAAAATTGGTCTACCTCTTGCACTATGTACCTCTTGCCGAGTATCTCACGGCTGACTCCCCTGTACAGATTTTTTTGCAGATCCGTCGTATAATTCATGAAGACCTTACAGGCCTTATACAGTCGAGGTCGCTCTATACTCAATTGTGTGCCCCTCATCTGGAATAGGGTGAATCTTCGGACATGCTTCAATACATTGAGGCTGGTCCATTTACACAGCGGTAGGCTGGCCAGCTTTCTGAAAAACGCTCTGACCTCTGACCTTGCTAGGTTTCTTTAGGTATTCGAAACTGGCACATGGGGTTCAAGTAGTAAAGAAACCTTGCAGCGCTCAAAGCCACCCGCTGAAACGCAGGCCCCCCCCATGACATCCTTCAGATATGAGGAGAATTTCTTCAGCAAGGGATGATTCAGTGAATGACGCTTGTACAAGCCGGCAGCCCTTGTAACCGCACGGGCTGTTGACTTCCATCAGGTTTTCTTAATCCATAACGTGCTGCCATCAGTGGCCTCCTCGTCTGCACTGTGCACAACATTCAACTGTGAATCCAGCCCAACCGGGGAAGTGGAGCTCGGGCGGCACCGCAATTGGGCAGTCATTAACTGTCCATGAGTTTCAGAGGTAGATGTCCTGTTTTGCTGATCACACCCAGGCTTGTCCCTAACAAAATATCCATGTCCTTCCAAAAAGGTGATGATCTGCTCCACGGATTGTATGTTCTGTAGATCGCTGTATTAGATGGTGGTGCCTTTACCGGCTGTCTGCCGAAGGTGACACCTTGCTGATGCCAAGGCATCCTTTATCGCAGGGCTGCCCTCAAACCTCATGCACGCCCTCCTCAAGTGTGTGGACAGATATTTGGTCACAAGGTGACACACCGGGCACGTTAGAGAGGTCCGTTGGTGCCTGTGGAGTAAAAAGAGCAGAGCGACATGACAATTTGGGGGCAGCAGAGATATTCATTAGGCTTAATTCACACAACAGTATATCTATGCCTAGATCAGGAGTTTCTCCAAAACACAGAAGAGGTGTCACTTTCAAGCATAGCTATTTTTCTTTAAATTCCATTCCTGGTTTTGGCATACAAACACTGATGCAAAATACTGACATGTAAATAAACCCTTACGAAAGGCTTACAGACGCTGGGGTGATCCTTACTGAGCACCCCTGCAGGTGACATGCACTCATGGGAATGACACCCCTGTGGGTGAGTCAGCCTTGGGGTGATCCTTACTGAGCACCGCTGCAGGTGTCCTGCGCCCATGGGGATGACAACCCTGTGAGTGAGACAGCCTCTGGGGTGATCCTTACTGAGCACCGCTGCAGCTGACAAGCACCCGTGGAGATGACACCTCTGTCAGTGAGCCAGCCTCTGGAGTGATCCTTACTGAGCACCGCTGCAGATGACAAGCACCCGTGGAGATGACACCTCTGTCAGTGAGCCAGCCTCTGGGGTGATCCTTACTGAGCATCGCTGCAGGTGACATGAACTTATGGGAATGACACCCCTGTGGGTGAGTCAGCCTCTGGGGTGATCCTTACTGCGCACCGCCACTGCAGGTGACATGCAACCCTGTGGATGACACCCTGGTCGGTGATTCAGCCTCTGGGTGATCCTTACTGAGCACTGCTGCAGGTGACATGCAACCATGGGGATGGCACCCCTGTGAGTGAGTCAGCCTCTGGGATGATCCTTAGTGAGCACCGCGGCAGGTGACATGCACCTGTGTAGATGACACCCCTGTGGGTGAGTCATCCTCTGGGGTGAGCCTTACTGAGCACCGCTGCAGGTGACATGCACTCATGGGAATGACACCCCTGTGGGTGAGTCAGCCTCTGGGGTGATCCTTACTGAGCATAGCTGCAGGTGACATGCTCCCGTGGGGATCACACCTCTGTAGGTGAGTCAGTCTCTGGGGTGATCCTTACTGAGCATCGCTGCAGGGGACATGCACCCCTGGGGATGACACCTCTGTAGGTGAGTCAGTCTCTGGGGTGATCCTTACTGAGCATGGCTGCAGGTGACATGCACCCATGGGGATGACACCCCTGTGAGTGAGACAACCTTTGGGGTGATCCTTACTGAGCACCACTGCAGGTGACATGCACTCATGGGAATGACAACCCTGTGGGTGAGTCAGCCTCTGGGGAGATCCTTACTGAGCATCGCTGCAGGTGACATGCACCTGTGGGGATGACACCCCTGTGGGTGAGTCAGCCTCTGGGGTGATCAATACTGAGCACCACTGCAGGTGACATGCACTCATGGGAATGACACCCCTGTGGGTGAGTCAGCCTCTGGGGTGATCCTTACTGAGCACCGCTGCAGATGACAAGCACCCGTGGAGATGACACCTCTGTCAGTGAGCCAGCCTCTGGGGTGATCCTTACTGAGCATCGCTGCAGGTGACATGAACTCATGGGAATGACACCCCTGTGGGTGAGTCAGCCTCTGGGGTGATCATTACTGAGCATCGATGCAGGTGACATACACCCATGGGGATGACACCCCTATGAGTGAGACAGAATCTGGGGTGATCGTTACTGCGCACCACCACTGCAGGTGACATGCACCCCTGGGGATGACACCCCTGTGGGTGAGTCAGCCTCTGGGGTGATCCTTACTGAGCACCGCGGCAGGTGACATACACCCGTGGGGATGACACCCCTGTGAGTGAGTCAGTCTCTGGGGTGATCCTTACTGAGCACCGCTGCAGGTGACATGCACCCATGGGGATGACACCTCTATGAGTGAGTCAGCCTCTGGGGTGATCCTTACTGGGCACCGCTTCAGGAGATATGTACCCATTGGGATGACACCCCTGTGGGTGAGTCAGCCTCTGGGGTGAGCCTTACTAAGCACCGCTGCAGGTGACATGCACTCATGAGAATGACACCCCTGTGGGTGAGTCAGCCTCTGGGGTGAACCTTACTGAGCACTGCTGCAGGTGACATGCACTCATGGGAATGACACGCCTGTGGGTGAGTCAGCCTCTGGGGTGATCCTTACTGAGCACCGCTTCAGGTGACATGTACCTGAGGGGATGACACCCCTGTGGGTGAGTCAGCCTCTGGGGTGATCCTTACTGAGCTCCGCTGCAGGTGACATGCACTCATGGGAATGACACCCCTGTGGGTGAGTCAGCCTCTGGGGTTATCCTTACTGAGCACCGCTGCAGGTGACAAGCACTCATGAGAATGACACCCATGTGGGTGAGTCAGCCTCTGGGGTGATCCTTACTGAGCACCGCTGCATGTGACATGCACTCATGGGAATGACACCTCTGTGGGTGAGTCAGCCTCTGGGGTTATCCTTACTGAGCACCTCTGCAGGTGACATGCACCCGTGGGGATGACACCCCTGTGGGTGAGTCAGCCTCTGGGGTTATCCTTACTGAGCACCGCTTCAGGTGACATGCAACTGTGGGAATGACACCCCTGTGGGTGAGTCAGCCTCTGGGGTGATCCTTACTGAGCACCGCTTCAGGTGACATGCACCCATGGGGATGACATTCCTGTGGGTGAGTCAGCCTCTGGGGTGAGCCTTACTGAGCACCGCTGCAGGTGACATGCACTCATGGAAGTGACACCACTGTGGGTGAGTCAGCCTCTGGGGTGTTCCTTACTGAGCACCGCTTCAGGTGACATGCACTCATGGGGATGACACCCCTGTGGATGAGTCAGCCTCTGGGGTGAGCCTTACTGAGCACCGCTGAAGGTGACATGCACTCATGGGAATGACACCCCTGTGGGTGAGTCAGCCTCTGGGGTGATCCTTACTGAGCACCGCTGCAGGTGACATGCACCCGTGGAGATGACACCCCTGTTGGTGATTCAGCCTCTGGGGTGATCCTTACTCAGCATCGCCGCAGGTGACATGCACCCATGGGGATGACACGCCTGTGAGTGAGACAGAAGCTGGGGTGATCCTTACTGCGCACCGCCAAAGCAGGTGACACGCACCCCTGGGGATGACACCCCTGTGGGTGAGTCAACCTCTGGGGTGATCCTTACTGAGCACTGCTGCATGTGACATGCACCCATGGGGATGACACCCCTGTGAGGGAGTCAGCCTCTGGGATGATCCTTACTTAGCACCGCGGCAGGTGACATTCACCTGTGTAGATGACACCCCTGTGGGTGAGTCAGCCTCTGGGGTGATCCTTACTGAGCACCGCTGCAGGTGACATGCACCCGTGGAGATGACACCCCTGTTGGTGATTCAGCCTCTGGGGTGATCCTTACTCAGCATCGCCGCAGGTGACATGCACCCATGGGGATGACACCATTGTGAGTGAGACAGAAGCTGGGGTGATCCTTACTGCGCACCGCCAAAGCAGGTGACACGCACCCCTGGGGATGACACCCCTGTGGGTGAGTCAACCTCTGGGGTGATCCTTACTTAGCACCGCGGCAGGTGACATTCACCTGTGTAGATGACACCCCTGTGGGTGAGTCAGCCTCTGGGGTGAGCCTTCCTAAGCACCGCTGCAGGTTACATGCACTCATGGGAATGACACCCCTGTGGGTGAGTCAGCCTCTGGGGTGAACCTTACTGAGCATCGCTGCAGGTGAAATGCACTCATGGGAATGACACCACTGTGGGTGAGTCAGCCTCTGGGGTGATCCTTACTGAGCACCGCTTCAGGTGACATGCACCTGTGGGGATGACACCCCTGTGGGTGAGTCAGCCTCTGGGGTTATCCTTACTCAGCACCGCTGCAGGTGACATGCACTCATGGGAATGACACCCCTGTGGGTGAGTCAGCCTCTGGGGTGATCCTTACTGAGCACCGCTGCAGGTGACATGCACCCGTGTGGATAACACCCCTGTGGATGAGTCATCCTCTGGGGTGATCAATACTGAGCATCGCTGCAGGTGACATGCACCCATGGGAATGACAACACGCCTGTGGGTGAGTCAGCCTCTGGGGTGATCCTTACTGAGCACTGCTGCAGGTGACATGCACCCGTGGGGATAACACCCCTGTGGGTGAGTCAGCCTCTGGGGTGATCCTTACTGAGCAACGCTGCAAGTGACATGCACCCATGGGGATGACACCCCTGTGGGTGAGTCAGCCTCTGGGGTGATCCTTACTGAGCATCGATGCAGGTGACATGCACCCATGGGGATGACACCCCTATGAGTGAGACAGAATCTGGGGTGATCGTTACTGCGCACCGCCACTGCAGGTGACATGCACCCCTGGAGATGACACCCCTGTGGGTGAGTCAGCCTCTGGGGTGATCCTAACTGAGAACCGCTGCAGGTGACATGCACCCGTGGGGATGACACCCCTGTGAGTGAGTCAGCCTCTGGGGTGATCCTTACTGAGCACCGCGGCAGGTGATATACACCCGTGGGGATGACACCCCTGTGAGTGAGTCAGTCTCTGGGGTGATCCTTACTGAGCACAGCTGCAGGTGACATGCACTCATGGGAATGACACCCCTGTGGGTGAGTCAGCCTCTGGGGTGAGCCTTACTAAGCACCGCTGCAGGTGACATGCACTCATGGGAATGACACCCCTGTGGGTGAGTCAGCCTCTGGGGTGAGCCTTACTGAGCACCGCTGCAGGTGACATGCACTCATGGGAATGACACCCCTGTGGGTGAGTCAACCTCTGGTGTTATCCTTAATGAGCACCGCTGCAGGTGACAAGCACTCATGGGAATGACACCCCTGTGGGTGAGTGAGCCTCTGGGGTGATCATTACTGAGCACCGCTGCAGGTGACATGCACCTGTGGGGATGACACCCCAGTGGGTGAGTCAGCATCTGGGGTGATCCTTACTGAGCACCGCTGCAGGAGATATGCACTCATGGGAATGACACCCCTGTGGGTGAGTCAGCCTCTGGGGTGATCCTTGCTGAGCACCTCTGCAGGTGACATGCACCCGTGGGGATGACACCCCTGTGGGTGAGTCAGCCTCTGGGGTGATCCTAACTGAGCACCGCTGCAGGTGACATGCACCCGTGGGGATGACACCCCTGTGAGTGAGTCAGCCTCTGGGGTGATCGTTACTGAGCACCGCGGCAGGTGACATACACCCGTGGGGATGACACCCCTGTGAGTGAGTCAGTCTCTGGGGTGATCCTTACTGAGCACCGCTGCAGGTGACATGCACCCATGGGGGTGACACCTCTGTGAGTGAGTCAGCCTCTGGGGTGATCCTTACTGGGCACCGCTTCAGAAGATATGTACCCATTGGGATGACACCCCTGTGGGTGAGTCAGCCTCTGGGGTGAGCCTTACTAAGCACCGCTGCAGGTGACATGCACTCATGGGAATGACACCCCTGTGGGTGAGTCAGCCTCTGGGGTGAGCCTTACTGAGCACCGCTGCAGGTGACATGCACTCATGGGAATGACACCTCTGTGGGTGAGTCAGCCTCTGGGGTTATCCTTACTGAGCACCTCTGCAGGTGACATGCACCCGTGGGGATGACACCCCTGTGGGTGAGTCAGCCTCTGGGGTTATCCTTACTGAGCACCGCTTCAGGTGACATGCAACTGTGGGAATGACACCCCTGTGGGTGAGTCAGCCTCTGGGGTGATCCTTACTGAGCACCGCTTCAGGTGACATGCACCCATGGGGATGAGATTCCTGTGGGTGAGTCAGCCTCTGGGGTGAGCCTTACTGAGCACCGCTGCAGGTGACATGCACTCATGGAAGTGACACCACTGTGGGTGAGTCAGCCTCTGGGGTGTTCCTTACTGAGCACCGCTTCAGGTGACATGCACTCATGGGGATGACACCCCTGTGGATGAGTCAGCCTCTGGGGTGATCCTTACTGAGCACCGCTGCAGGTGACATGCACCCGTGGAGATGACACCCCTGTTGGTGATTCAGCCTCTGGGGTGATCCTTACTCAGAATCGCCGCAGGTGACATGCACCCATGGGGATGACACGCCTGTGAGTGAGACAGAAGCTGGGGTGATCCTTAATGCGCACCGCCAAAGCAGGTGACACGCACCCCTGGGGATGACACCCCTGTGGGTGAGTCAACCTCTGGGGTGATCCTTACTGAGCACTGCTGCATGTGACATGCACCCATGGGGATGAAACCCCTGTGAGGGAGTCAGCCTCTGGGATGATCCTTACTTAGCACCGCGGCAGGTGACATTCACCTGTGTAGATGACACCCCTGTGGGTGAGTCAGCCTCTGGGGTGATCCTTACTGAGCACCGCTGCAGGTGACATGCACCCGTGGAGATGACACCCCTGTTGGTGATTCAGCCTCTGGGGTGATCCTTACTCAGCATCGCCGCAGGTGACATGCACCCATGGGGATGACACCCCTGTGAGTGAGACAGAAGCTGGGGTGATCCTTACTGCGCACCGCCAAAGCAGGTGACACGCACCCCTGGGGATGACACCCCTGTGGGTGAGTCAACCTCTGGGGTGATCCTTACTGAGCACTGTTGCATGTGACATGCACCCATGGGGATGACACTCCTGTGAGTGAGTCAGCCTCTGGGATGATCCTTACTTAGCACCGCGGCAGGTGACATTCACCTGTGTAGATGACACCCCTGTGGGTGAGTCAGCCTCTGGGGTGAGCCTTCCTAAGGACCGCTGCAGGTTACATGCACTCATGGGAATGACACCCCTGTGGGTGAGTCAGCCTCTGGGGTGAACCTTACTGAGCATCGCTGCAGGTGACATGCACTCATGGGAATGACACCACTGTGGGTGAGTCAGCCTCTGGGGTGATCCCTACTGAGCACCGCTTCAGGTGACATGCACCTGTGGGGATGACACCCCAATGGGTGAGTCAGCCTCTGGGGTTATCCTTACTCAGCACCGCTGCAGGTGACATGCACTCATGGGAATGACACCCCTGTGGGTGAGTCAGCCTCTGGGGTGATCCTTACTGAGCACCGCTGCAGGTGACATGCACCCGTGTGGATAACACCCCTGTGGGTGAGTCATCCTCTGGGGTGATCAATACTGAGCATCGCTGCAGGTGACATGCACCCATGGGAATGACAACACGCCTGTGGGTGAGTCAGCCTCTAGGGTGATCCTTACTGAGCACCGCTGCAGGTGACATGCACCCGTGGGGATAACACCCCTGTGGGTGAGTCAGCCTCTGGGGTGATCCTTACTGAGCAACGCTGCAAGTGACATGCACCCATGGGGATGACACCCCTGTGGGTGAGTCAGCCTCTGGGGTGATCCTTACTGAGCATCGATGCAGGTGACATGCACCCATGGGGATGACACCCCTATGAGTGAGACAGAATCTGGGGTGATCGTTACTGCGCACCGCCACTGCAGGTGACATGCACCCCTGGAGATGACACCCCTGTGGGTGAGTCAGCCTCTGGGGTGATCCTAACTGAGAACCGCTGCAGGTGACATGCACCCGTGGGGATGACACCCCTGTGAGTGACTCAGCCTCTGGGGTGATCCTTACTGAGCACCGCGGCAGGTGATATACACCCGTGGGGATGACACCCCTGTGAGTGAGTCAGTCTCTGGGGTGATCCTTACTGAGCACCGCTGCAGGTGACATGCACTCATGGGAATGACACCCCTGTGGGTGAGTCAGCCTCTGGGGTGAGCCTTACTAAGCACCGCTGCAGGTGACATGCACTCATGGGAATGACACCCCTGTGGGTGAGTCAGCCTCTGGGGTGAGCCTTACTGAGCACCGCTGCAGGTGACATGCACTCATGGGAATGACACCCCTGTGGGTGAGTCAGCCTCTGGTGTTATCCTTACTGAGCACCGCTGCAGGTGACAAGCACTCATGGGAATGACACCCCTGTGGGTGAGTCAGCCTCTGGGGTGATCCTTACTGAGCACAGCTGCAGGTGACATGCACCTGTGGGGATGACACCCCAGTGGGTGAGTCAGCATCTGGGGTGATCCTTACTGAGCACCGCTGCAGGAGATATGCACTCATGGGAATGACACCCCTGTGGGTGAGTCAGCCTCTGGGGTGATCCTTGCTGAGCACCTCTGCAGGTGACATGCACCCGTGCGGATGACACCCCTGTGGGTGAGTCAGCCTCTGGGGTGATCCTAACTGAGCACCGCTGCAGGTGACATGCACCCGTGGGGATGACACCCCTGTGAGTGAGTCAGCCTCTGGGGTAATCCTTACTGAGCACCGCGGCAGGTGACATACACCCGTGGGGATGACACCTCTGTGAGTGAGTCAGTCTCTGGGGTGATCCTTACTGAGCACCGCTGCAGGTGACATGCACCCATGGGGGTGACACCTCTGTGAGTGAGTCAGCCTCTGGGGTGATCCTTACTGGGCACCGCTTCAGAAGATATGTACCCATTGGGATGACACCCCTGTGGGTGAGTCAGCCTCTGGGGTGAGCCTTACTAAGCACCGCTGCAGGTGACATGCACTCATGGGAATGACACCCCTGTGGGTGAGTCAGCCTCTGGGGTGAGCCTTACTGAGCACCGCTGCAGGTGACATGCACTCATGGGAATGACACCCCTGTGGGTGAGTCAGCCTCTGGGGTTATCCTTACTGAGCACCGCTGCAGGTGACAAGCACTCATGGGAATGACACCCCTGTGGGTGTGTCAGCCTCCGGGGTGATCCTTACTGAGCACCGCTGCAGGTGACATGCACCTGTGGGGATGACACCCCAATGGGTGAGTCAGCATCTGGGGTGATCCTTACTGAGCACCGCTGCAGGTGACATGCACTCATGGGAATGACACCCCTGTGGGTGAGTCAGCCTCTGGGGTTATCCTTGCTGAGCACCTCTGCAGGTGACATGCACCCGTGGTGATGACACCCCTGTGGGTGAGTCAGCCTCTGGGTTTATTCTTACTGAGCACCGCTGCAGGTGACAAGCACTCATGGGAATGACACCCCTGTGGGTGAGTCAGCCTCTGGGGTTATCCTTACTGAGCACCGCTGCAGGTGACATGCACCTGTGGGGATGACACACCAGTGGGTGAGTCAGCATCTGGGGTGATCCTTACTGAGCACAGCTGCAGGTGACATGCACTCATGGGAATGACACCCCTGTGGGTGAGTCAGCCTCTGTGGTGAGCCTTACTGAGCCCCGCTGCAGGTGACATGCACTCATGGGAATAACACCCCTGTGGGTGAGTCAGCCTCTGGGGTGAGCCTTACTGAGCACCGCTGCAGGTGACATGCACTCATGGGAATGAAACCCCTGTGGGTGAGTCAGCCTCTGGGGTGATCCTTACTGAGCACAGCTTCAGGTGATATGTTCCCATTGGGAAGACACCCCTGTGGGTGAGTCAGCCTCTGGGGTGAGCCTTACTGAGCACCGCTGCAGGTGACATGCACTCATGGGAATGACACACCTGTGGGTGAGTCAGCCTCTGGGGTGAGCCTTACTGAGAACCGCTGCAGGTGACATGCACCCAAGGGGATGACACCCCTGTGAGTGAGACAGAATCTGGGATGATCCTTACTGCGCACCGCCACTGCAGGTCACATACACCAATGGGAATGACACCCCTGTGGGTGAGTCAGCCTCTGGGGTGATCCTTACTTAGCACCGCTTCAGGTGACATGCACCTTTGGGGATGACACCCCTGTGGGTGAGTCAGCCTCTGGGGTGAGCCTTACTGAGCACCGCTGTAGGTGACATGCACTCATGGGAATGACACCCCTGTGGGTGAGTCAGCCTCTGGGGTGATCCTTACTGAGCACCGCTGCAGGTGACATGCACCCGTGGAGATGACACCCCTGTTGGTGAGTCAGCCTCTGGAGTGATCCTTACTGAGCAACGCTGCAGGTGACATGCACCCATGGGGATGACACCCCTGTGAGTGAGACAGAAGCTGGGGTGATCCTTACTGCGCACCACCACAGCAGGTGACATGCACCCCTGGGGATGACTCCCCTGTGGGTGAGTCAACCTCTGGGGTGATCCTTACTGAGCACTGCTGCATGTGACATGCACCCATGGGGATGACACCCCTGTGAGTGAGTCAGCCTCTGGGATGATCCTTACTTAGCAACGCGGCAGGTGACATGCACCTGTGTAGATGACACCCCTGTGGGTGAGTCTGCCTCTGGGGTGATCCTTACTGAGCACCGCTGCAGGTGACATGCACTCATGGGAATGACACCCCTGTGGGTGAGTCAGCCTCTGGGGTGAGCCTTACTGAGCACCGCTGCAGGTGACATGCACTCATGGGAATGACACCCCTGTGGGTGAGTCAGCCTCTGAGGTGATCCTTACTGAGCACCGCTTCAGGTGACATGCACCTGTGGGGATGACACCCCTGTGGGTGAGTCAGCCTCTGGCGTGATCCTTACTGAGCACCGCTGCAGGTGACATGCACTCATGGGAATGACACCCCTGTGGGTGAGTCAGCCTCTGGGGTTATCCTTACTGAGCACCGCTGCAGGTGACATGCACCCGTGGGGATGACACCCCTGTGGGTGAGTCAGCCTCTGGGGTGATCCTTACTGAGCATCGCTGCAGGTGACATGCACCCATTGGGATGACACCCCTGTGAGTGAGACAGAATATGGGATGATCCTTACTGCCCACCGCCACTGCAGGTGACATGCACCCCTGGGGATGACACCCCTGTGGGTGAGTCAGCCTCTGGGGTGATCCTTACTGAGCACCGCTGCAGGTGACATACACCAATGGGAATTACACCCCTGTGGGTGAGTCAGCCTCTGGGGTGATCCTTACTTAGCACCGCTTCAGGTGACATGCACTGTGGGGATGACACCCCTGTGGGTGAGTCAGCCTCTGGGGTGATCCTTACTGAGCACCGCTGCAGGTGACATGCACTCATGGGAATGACACCCCTGTGGGTGAGTCAGCCTCTGGGGTGATCCTTACTGAGCACCGCTGCAGGTGACATGCACCTGTGAGGATGACACCCCTGTTGGTGAGTCAGCCTCTGGGGTGATCCTTACTGAGCAACGCTGCAGGTGACATGCACCCATGGGGATGACACCCTTGTGAGTGAGACAGAATCTGGGATGATCCTTACTGCCCACCGCCACTGCAGGCGACATGCACCCCTGGGGATGACACCCCTTTGGGTGAGTCAGCCTCTGGGGTGATCTTTACTGAGCACTGCTGCAGGTGACATGCACACATGGGGATGACACCCCTGTGAGTGAGTCAGCCTCTGGGATGATCCTTACTTAGCACCGCGGCAGGTGACATGCACCTGTGTAGATGACACCCCTGTGCGTGAGCCAGCCTCTGGGGTGATTCTTACTGAGCACTGCGGCAGGTGACATGCACCCATGGGGATGACACCCCTGTGAGTGAGTCAGCCTCTGGGGTGATCCTTACTGAGCACCGCGGCAGGTGATATGTACACACTGGGATGACACCCCTGTGGGTGAGTCAGCCTCTGGGGTGAGCCTTGCTGAGCACCGCTGCAGGTGACATGCACTCATGGGAATGACACCCCTGTGGGTCAGTCAGCCTCTGGGGTGAGCCTTATTGAGCACCGCTGCAGGTGACATGCACTCATGGAAATGACACCCCTGTGGGTGAGTCAGCCGCTGGGGTGATCCTTACTGTGCAACGCTGCAGGTGACATGCACCCATGGGGATCACACCCCTGTGGGTGAACCAGCCTCTGGGGTCATCCTTACTGAGCATCGCTGCAGGTGACATGCACCCATGGGGATGACACCCCTGTGAGTGAGACCGAATCTGGGTTGAGCCTTACTGAGCACCCCTGCAGGTGACATTCACTCATGGGAATGACACCCCTGTGGGTGAGTCAGCCTCTGGGGTGATCCTTACTGAGCCCGCTTCAGGTGACATGCACCTGTGGGGATGACACCCCTGTGGGTGAGTCATCCTCTGGGGTGATCCTTACTGAGCACCGCTGCAGGTGACATGCACTCATGGGAATGACACCCCTGTGGGTGAGTCAGCCCCTGGGGTGATCCTTACTGAGCACCGCTGCAGGTGACATGCACCTGTGACACCCCAGGGGTCTGGTTGCCACAGTAACGTAATGTTATGTCTGAGAGCAGGTGGGAGGTCCTTTAGTCAGGGATCCTGTGCATGCCACACCTCCTGCCCAGTCTTGGGAGGGGAAGAACTTCCCCTATATAAACCTGGGGCTGAGGCAGGGTGAGTGAGTAGAAGAAGAGAAGAAGTAGAGACAGCATAGGAAGAAACAGCAGTTACAAGGAGTCAGGGGCTGGCAGCTGCAGAGTTCGCCCTGACTAAGAAGACTTTTTACCGGACCCGGAGTCCGAGGCTGTGGGGACTAATTCCTGCCCAGCAGCAGAATCCGTCAGGCAGGGGATTTCAGGTCCTCTGGCCCAGAAGCCCGAAGGCACGGTCACACGCGTGGGACCAGCACCGCCATCGTGGAGCGGAAGCCATTAGAAGGCCCCGAGTCACCGGCCATACGGGTGAGCACCACACGGTACACTCAGGGACGTGGGCTACTTACATCAGCTCCTAGCAAGGTAGCCAGAAGAGTACAGTCAGTTTGGGAGGCCTACAACTACGCCTGGCCAGGGGAGATCCCATCTGCTCAAGGACTGACCAGGCCCCATCCGCTAGCAAGTACTCCGGGAGGGTCTTTTGTTGTTACCAGTAAAGACCCTGAACTACACCGTACCGTCTCTGAGTGGTTCCTGCTACCCCCATCATCCACGTCGGCTGCCCTGAGGCCATACCCCTCCCGTTGGGGGTTATACTATCACGCTGCACAATCCCACCATCGGCCTCAGCGGTCTGCCCTGCAGCAGCAGCCCCCTGGCTGCACTCAACGGGTGGCGTAGTCATCAACCATTTACTACTAATGGACTGCCGTCTAGTTTGACTCCCTGGGCACGGACCGGGTCACCGCCACGAGACTACAACCCTCCACAGATCCGGCTCCGGGTAAGCTCCCGCATGCGCAGCGCAGCGCGACACAGGCCCAGGGGCGCGTCAACTTTGGCGTAGTCGGCAGGATTTCGTGCCCGCAACCACCGGGTACTGCGTGCCTGAAAAGCAAAGACTGTTCAAACTTACCAGTGGTGAAGATTCCCGCTATCCGTGGAGGTTTCCCGCCATCCGGCGCCATCTTCTACCTTCTTCCCGCCATCCGCGAAGTTTTCCCGCCATCCGGCGCCATCTTCGACCTTCTTCCCGCCATCCGTGGAGTTTTCCCGCCATTGGACGCCATCTTGAGGACGCCGCGCGGGAAGAAGAGGGGCGTGGACTCCGTAAGCGCGCGAGAACTGAAGCCCCGCCTCACGTCCGGACGTTGCGTAAGGTCCTGGAAGGAGCCCAGCAGACGCCGACGTCACAGGAGCGCGACGGAAGGTCCTCAACCCTGACGATCCACTGCGGAGCCGCGGCCTACGGAAGAGGATCATCGCAAGGTAGGCCACGGTCCACTAGGGGGGAGGAAGATGTCGGATACGGAGGAGAGCTTCACTGCCTCAACCCCCGCCAGCGCTACCGCTGCTGCAGTTATGCCCTTCACCATGCCCTATATCCCGGGAGCAGCTTGGCTACCCCAGTACTCAGGGGAGTCACATACCCTGCATGACTTTAGAGAAAAGCTGGATAGCCTCTTCCAGGTGTACCCCCTCACAGAAGAGCAAAAAGTGAGCATCCTGGTGGCCCAACTAACCGGGGCAGCCAAAAGAGAAGTAAAATCTTGGCCACCTGGGAGGAGGACTGTCGCAGAGATACTAACCCGGCTGAGGGACACCTTCGATACCCGCACCTCAGCCGAGATCAAGCTTAGATTCTACGGGTGCAAGCAGCGAGCGCATGAGAGTATAAGGGACTATGCACTAAACCTACAAGAGGCCCTGAGGGCCATAAAGCAGACCGACCCTGATGGGGTGGGAAACGAGGACAGGCTGTTGACTGAACAATTTATAGAGGGTTTATATTGCAATGCCCACCGAACCCAGTTGCGGGCAATGGCCTTACAGGATCCCCATCTGGACTTTGCACAGTTCAAGGATAGAGCTATCCGGGTGCTCCGAGAACCAGCACCGGGTGGCGTTGTGACCCACAGGCGCCCAGCTATCACTTACCACCAGGAGGCGGCGCCCTTGTCGACAGGGCCTGTGGGAGCTCATGCGCAGGCTTTGGACAATGACCCGGCTCCAGACCTACACCATCAGGTCCAAGAGCTAGTTAAGAGCGTTGCTGCGCTAACCCGAACTGTGCAGTCTTTACAGGTTTCCACCCCAGGGAAGATCCAGCTGGCATCCGGACCGGAGGACATCCCGTGGCGTCGACTAAGGAGGACCCCACCGGCCAGAGGAAGACCCAATGACCGATACAGCGAGGACGGACGACCCATCTGCCGCCGCTGCAATCAACCCGGACATATGGAAAGGTACTGTTCTTTAAACGGGCACAACCTGGGGTAGAGGGCCAACCCCCAGGAAAAAGATCACCAGGCCCATCGAACTGGCGCGACAGATATGTGGGAGGACGTCCAGTCTTGCCTGTGGTACTGGATGGCATTCCCATGAGTGCCCTACTGGATACCGGGTCACAGGTCACCACCATCCCGTACGTGCTCTTCAAGCAGTACTGGAATGACTCGGATATTACCCGCTACCCTGACGACGACTTGAGTATCATCGCCAGCAATGGCCAGCCCGTGCCACAGATCGGATTTAAAGAGGTGACCCTCAAAATCGGTAGAGTCGAACTGGCCGCACAGGGACTGATCATTGTAGATATTGATAAACATGAGAGTCACCCAAAAATAACTCTAGGAACTAACGTAATTGAAAATTGTCTTGCAGAGGTGATTTTCCTTTTACAGCAGGTTGCCAAGAACGCCAGCTCCGGCGAGCAGCGGGTGCTCCAGAAAGAGATCCGGGCACTGATGCAACGGCAACAAGTGGAACTCTCCGGCGGTGAGATTGGTAGCGTAAGAATGTGTGACCCTTTTCCTATTGCCATGCCCCCAAAAAGTGAAATGATGATTTGGTGCCGGGCAGCTATTGGTCTGAGAGGTAGAGATTACCAGGCAATGGTAGAACCAGTTTACTCAGACAGTAGGCCCACCATTTTGACAGCACGGGGGGTGGTCAATGTACGCCATGGGAGGGTGCCCGTTCGCATAATAAATATCGGGGAAAGGGAAGTGTACCTGCACCGGTATGCCACGCTAGCCAAATTATATACCACTAATCAAAATTCTATACAATCTGTGGAACCCTTGCCTCCATCTCACCCGGAGGAAGGTAACGGCTCTAAGAAAGACATGGAGGACTGGTGTCAGCAACTACATCTGGGTACTGACTCCACTCCCTCACATCAGAAACAAGGAGTCTATCGGGTGGTTCAAGAGTATGAGAGAGTGTTTAGTAAACACCCGTTAGACTTCGGGCGAGTCAAGGGGGTAGAACACCGCATCCCCACGGGAGATCATCCTCCCATAAAAGAGAGGTATCGACCCGTACCCCCTGCACATTACCAACACGCCAAGGGGATGCTTAGAGACATGAAGGAGGCTGGGGTAATCCGGGATAGCTGTAGCCCCTGGGCAGCCCCACTAGTTTTAGTCAAAAAGAAAGACAACACCATGAGGATGTGTGTAGATTACCGGAAAATCAACCGTATCACACACAAGGATGCGTACCCCTTACCAAGGATAGAGGAGTCATTGGCTGCTTTAAGATCTGCTAACTTCTTCTCTACCTTGGATCTCACTAGCGGGTACTGGCAGGTTCCTGTAGCAGAGGCGGACCGGGAGAAGACCGCATTCACCACCCCGATGGGACTTAGCGAGTTCACCTGCATGCCGTTCGGACTCTGCAACGCCCCAGGAACCTTCCAACGATTAATGGAGTGCTGTCTGGGCCACAGAAACTTCGAGACGGTCCTGTTGTACCTGGACGATGTCATCGTATACTCCAAAACTTATGAGGACCACCTGAAACACCTGGCGGAGGTGTTCGAAGCTCTGGCGAGTTACGGCCTAAAAGTGAAACCCTCCAAGTGTCACCTCCTGAAACCAAAGGTGCAATACCTGGGACACGTGGTGAGCGCTGACGGAGTGGCTCCCGACCCCGATAAGATCACCGCAATTAAGGGATGGCCAAGCCCCTCCAGCGTAAAAGAAGTGCGGCAGTTCCTAGGGTTGGTAGGCTACTACCGAAGGTTTATTCCCGGTTTCACCAAAAAGGCAGCACCTATGCAGGACCTCCTGATAGGCCAGTCCCGGAAGGCCAAGAACCAGAAGCCGCCCTTCAAATGGGAAAAGCTAGAAGAAGAGTCCTTCCGCCAGCTGAAGATGGCCCTCACGGGGGATGAAATCTTGGCGTACCCGGACTATAGCCAGCCCTTCATCCTCTACACCGACGCCAGTAACATCGGGCTAGGAGCCGTACTGTCCCAGATTCAGCAGGGGAGAGAACGAGTAATCTCCTATGCCAGCCGAAAACTGCGACCCACCGAAAGGAACCCCGAAAATTACAGCTCATTTAAGCTAGAGTTCCTGGCCGTGGTATGGGCAGTCACCGAGCGCTTTAGGCATTACCTCGCTTCTTCCCGGTTCACCGTATACACGGATAACAACCCGTTGACACACCTGGACACGGCAAGACTCGGTGCCCTGGAGCAGAGGTGGATGGCCCGTCTGTCCAACTACGAGTTCACAATCAAATACCGGGCAGGACGCTCCAATACTAACGCGGACGCCCTGTCCAGGATGCCCAACCTGCCGGACGAAGGAGAAGATCCGGAGGGACTGGAAGAAGTTGAACTCCCTGCATTCCACCGTCATGGGACTATCCAGTATTCCCACCGGGTAAGGGGTAAGCAGGCTGCTACGTTGAACCCCTTACCCCACTACAACTGGGCGGAAACGCAAGACAGCGACCCTGCCGTCCGACTGGTGAAGGAGATGCTGACTCGGCCGGAGGCTCGCCTTGAACCAGACGCTCCGGAGGAAGCCAAACAACTATGGGCGGAGAAGAGTCGACTATTCCTTTACAAGGGGAAGTTGTGCCGCAGAATGGTCAACTCCCGGACGCATGAACTACTCTGGCAAGTAGTGGTGCCCCGAAGAGACGCAGCCATGGTGATGGAGGCATACCACGACGGAGCTGGACACTTCGGGTGGAAAAAGCTGGAGTTCCTGCTGCGCGAGCGGTTCCACTGGGTAGGCATGAGGGGAACCATCGAGAAGTGGTGCAGAGACTGTGGCCCGTGCAATCTGAGAAGGAAGGACCGGGCCAGCCAGAAGACTCCCCTGCAGTCCATCGTCACCCGGCAACCGTTGGAACTGGTAGCCTTGGATCATGTAAAACTGACCCCAAGCAGAAGTGGCTACGTCTACGCGTTAACCATCGTGGATCATTACTCCCGGTTCTTGGTTGTCGTCCCCGTCAAGGACTTAACGGCTCAAACAGCAGCTAGGGCCTTCCAGCAGCACTTCTGCCGTCCACACGGGTACCCGGACCAAGTGCTGACGGACCAGGGACCTGCCTTTGAAGCGGAGGTCTTCCAGGAATTCTGCAATCTGTATGGCTGCCGGAAGATAAGGACGACACCCTACCATCCGCAAACTAATGGACTTTGTGAAAAAATGAACCAGGTGGTAATGGATCTTCTAAAAACATTGCCCCTGGAAGAACGCAGTCTGTGGCCTGAGAAGTTGCCCGATCTGGTGGACCTATACAACCACATCCCGGTAGGTTCCACCAACTGTACCCCGGCTTACCTAATGAGGGCGAGACCTGGTAAGTTACCTGTTGACCTGGAAATGGGAGTCCTGACACCTGAGGACACTTCACCAGAAACAGACTGGGACACAGAGAGGCAGCAGCAGTACCGGAGAGTACAGGAGAGCGTGGAGCGAAGTCTCTGTCAGGCTAGGGAAAGACAAGAGAAGACTTACAACCAGTATGCTCCCGCTGTTCCCCTGGTACCCGGAGAGCAGGTCTTGAAGAGGAAAAGACGGCTCCACAAGTTGGATGACCAGTGGGAGAAGGACCCGTACACCGTACTGCCCTCAAGCCACGAGAACCCGAAGGTCTGTACCATCAGTAAAGACGGAGGGGAAACCACAGCCATTGTATCCCGGGACCACCTGAAGAAGTGTCCCGAACAACTGAGGAACCCTGAAGAGGAACAAGAAGACCATCGACCCGTGGGAGAAAGGGAAGATATGGTTAGTACCGTGCTCGGGGACTTCCCTCGGTCTTGGACTCAAGTCAATGGTGCAGTTGTGGTACCCGTACTCACCTTCCTCCAACCATCATCCCAAGAACCTACGGAGCAACGGGTAGAGCTGGAAGAACAGCCGGTCCAGGAGGCAGAAGACTCCACACAAGTAGAACAGGAGAATCAACCCTCTGCTTATAGTGAGCCTGCCGTACCCCTAGTGAGACAAAGAGCCGGTAGACAGCTGCCCAGTTTACCCTTGACAGCTCCTACACCCTGTAGTTCAGGGCCAGACAGTCAGCTCCGTAGGTCCACTAGGGCCACTAGAGGCCAGTTACCCGCACGTTGGAGGATCTAAATGTTTAAGCTATTTTATAATGTTTACCTGTCTATAGTTGCTTGTGTGTAATTTTGTATTTCTAGTTGTTTTTAGGAATCCTTGGTGGATTTACCGGGAATCCTTGTATATAGTTGGAGCGTAACCCAGGATGGACTAAAGACTGTCAAGGACTCGGGGTAGAACAGACCCCTACCTGGTTACGTCTCCCTGTGTTGGTGAAATGGACACCTTGCTTTCTTCAGAGACTGCACCCGGTTGCGGACACGCCGTAACCATCTTTATGTGTTTTCTTATTGTATTATTAATGTTTTGCCTTGTTATGTTTTCTAAATGTGTTTAGTCCCGGAGTACTAAATTTTACTAGGGGGGAATGTGACACCCCAGGGGTCTGGTTGCCACAGTAACGTAATGTTATGTCTGAGAGCAGGTGGGAGGTCCTTTAGTCAGGGATCCTGTGCATGCCACACCTCCTGCCCAGTCTTGGGAGGGGAAGAACTTCCCCTATATAAACCTGGGGCTGAGGCAGGGTGAGTGAGTAGAAGAAGAGAAGAAGTAGAGACAGCATACGAAGAAACAGCAGTTACAAGGAGTCAGGGGCTGGCAGCTGCAGAGTTCGCCCTGACTAAGAAGACTTTTTACCGGACCCGGAGTCCGAGGCTGTGGGGACTAATTCCTGCCCAGCAGCAGAATCCGTCAGGCAGGGGATTTCAGGTCCTCTGGCCCAGAAGCCCGAAGGCACGGTCACACGCGTGGGACCAGCACCGCCATCGTGGAGCGGAAGCCATTAGAAGGCCCCGAGTCACCGGCCATACGGGTGAGCACCACACGGTACACTCAGGGACGTGGGCTACTTACATCAGCTCCTAGCAAGGTAGCCAGAAGAGTACAGTCAGTTTGGGAGGCCTACAACTACGCCTGGCCAGGGGAAATCCCATCTGCTCAAGGACTGACCAGGCCCCATCCGCTAGCAAGTACTCCGGGAGGGTCTTTTGTTGTTACCAGTAAAGACCCTGAACTACACCGTACCGTCTCTGAGTGGTTCCTGCTACCCCCATCATCCACGTCGGCTGCCCTGAGGCCATACCCCTCCCGTTGGGGGTTATACTATCACGCTGCACAATCCCACCATCGGCCTCAGCGGTCTGCCCTGCAGCAGCAGCCCCCTGGCTGCACTCAACGGGTGGCGTAGTCATCAACCATTTACTACTAATGGACTGCCGTCTAGTTTGACTCCCTGGGCACGGACCGGGTCACCGCCACGAGACTACAACCCTCCACAGATCCGGCTCCGGGTAAGCTCCCGCATGCGCAGCGCAGCGCGACACAGGCCCAGGGGCGCGTCACACCCATGGGGATGACACCCCTGTGGGTGAGTCAGCTTCTGGGGTGATCTTTACTGAGCAACGCTGCAGGTGACATGCACCCATGGGGATGATACCCCTGTGGGTGAGTCAGCCTCTGGGGTGTTCCTACTGAGCATCGCTGCAGGTGACATGCACCCACGGGGATGACACCCCTGTGAGTGAGACAGAATCTGGGGTGATCCTTACTGCGCACCGCCACTGCAGGGGACATGCACCCCTGCGGATGACACCCCTGTGGATGAGTCAGCCTCTGGGGTGATCCTTACTGAGCACTGCTGCAGGTGACATGCACCCATGGGGATTACACCCCTGTGAGTGAGTAAGCCTCTGGGGTGATCCTTGCTGCTCACCTCGGCAGGTGACATGCATCTGTGTAGATGACACCCCTGTGGGTGAGTCAGCTTCTGGGGTGATCCTTACCAAGCACTGCTGCAGGTGACATGCACCCATGGGAATGACATCCCTGTGAGTGAGTCAGCCTCTGGGGTGATCCTTACTGTGCACCGTGACATGTGATATGTACCCATTGGGATGACACCCCTGTGGGTGAGTCATCCTCTGGGGTGATCCTTACTGAGCACCGCTGCAGGTGACATTGTGGCGCCCCTGAGGGTTCAGTCACCACAGAGGTACTGCACCTCACCCAGAGGTGTGGTGTCTCCTTCTCTCAGGTAAGGAGGGAGTTGTGCCCGGAACCCCAACACCCACATTCAACACTTCACTGCTCCAGGCCGACTGGAAGGGCAAAATGCAATTTGTTTCCTGCTGAGCTCTGTCCCTGGCTGGAGTGGAGGGAACCAAAGGTAGGGGGAACCAGTAGTGGGTGTAGATGGAGGAAGTAGAGTAGGGGAGCACCATAGTAGGAGGTATATAAAGTGAAGCCATCTTAGGGTGGTAGAACAGTTCGATCAGACAGTGAGGACAGTCAGTCAGGGAGCAGAGTCTCTTTAGGAGCTCTGCTCCACAAGTGGGGCCTAGTGACAGAGGCCCAGGAGGGGAGCATAGGAGGAAGGCTCCGTTCTATAGAAGGGATCCCAGGGGGTATGGCGAGTTCAGGACGGCACTCGCACGCCCCGAATCTGCCAGGAGGCAGAGGGATTAGGCCGCAAGAAGGGGACCGGCCCCTGGACCAGCCGTGTTACTCCAGGTCTCGGCTGGAAAAACCGGAGGCTTCTGACTTTTATAGTGCAGTTGCCACAGCCTCATCCTAGTCACCATTAGGGTCAAGTAGGTCAGGGAACTCCAGGTTGCCCAGAGGGACTTCAGAGCACCCGAGCGGGACTGTGAGTGGGGAAGCGCATGGCAGGAGGGAGAAGACCCAGCGTGAAGTGGGTCTAGTGAGGAACATAAGAAAATGGGGTTCTGCCAGGTGCTCCTGACCTACCTGAGGAAGTGCTGAACCCCTGTTCTGGTTGACGCAGCGCGACGTGGGAGGCTGGCACCCGCGCAGTGTACCTGTGGAACGTACATGAGAACTGTGATTAAAAACTCGGATGACTGCACTGCACTGCCTCCGTCAGTTATTTCAGCTGTGCCATCTCTCCCTCTGCACTACAACACCCAGCATCACCACCATCTGCACCTAAACTGCCCCGGGGGCCCGCTCCGCCTGTGGGGAGCATCAACATCCCAATTGCCACCCCATCACCCCCGGAGGACTGCAGCAGCGCTGGTAATCCTTACCAGGTACCACAGGTGGCATCACGAGCACTTCCTAAAACTACAAACCCCATATAAATAACATTTCTCTTTTTGTTGACAGCCCTGGGCCACAGACCGGGCCAGCCGCCGTGACATATCCCTTTTTCTTAGAGTCCACCGGCCCGGCACTGAGTACCCCACGGCTCTGGGGGCGCGTCAACATGAACCCGTGGGGATGACATCCCTGTGGGTGAGTCAGCATCTGGGGTGATCCTTACTGAGCACCGCGGCAGGTAACATGCACCCATTGGGATGACACCCCTGAGGGTGAGTCAGCCTCTGGGGTGATCCTTACTCAGCACCGCTGCAGGTGACATGCACCCATGGGGATGACACCTCTGTGGGTGAGTCAGAGGCTGTTGTGAACCGTTAGGTTACCTTGCTCAAATGGCCTCCAAATGTGAGCTGCCTCGCCTGTTTAAATAACCTGCCTCACCTGTAGGGTTGATCCATTAGGTCAGCTGCATTAATCACCTCTGCTGCCTTATCATTGGTGGAGATTCATCCCAGGGGTGCTCTGTTAGGTCAGCTGCGTCATCACCACTCCTGCCTTATCATTGGTGGACCATCATTCCCGGGGGCTGACTCACCCACAGGGGTGTCATCCCCATGGGTGTATGTCACCTGCAGCGGTGCTCAATAATAACGGATCCACCCCAGGGACTGACTCACCCACAGAGATGTCCTTTCACCTGCAGAGATGAGTAATAAGTGCTAACCATAACCCTAACCCTAAACCCTAACACTAACAAACATGATACACTCTGCTAAAAGCCACCTACTATATTAGTGGCGTTGAAGTTCAACTGTTTTCAGCATTAAAAAAATTTTTTTTTTTTGTCTTGCTAGACAGAGTCCATAAAAGATTTTTTTGTGTCGCAAACATGATAAACTCTGCTAAAAGCCGCCTACTACATTAGTGGCATTGAAGTATAGATGTTTTCAGCGTTAAAAAATAGATTTTTTGTCTTGCTAGGCAGAGTCCACAAAAGATTTTTTTGCGTCGCAAACGTGTAACTCTTTGCTAATAGTCACCTACTATTTTAGTGGTGGTGAACTTTGGCTGTTTTCAGAGTTAAAAAATAGATTTCTTGTCTTGCTAGGCAGAGTCCACAAAAGTCTTTTTTGTGTCGCAAACGTGATACACTCTGCTAAAAGCCACCCACTACATTAGTGGCTTTGAAGTTCAGCTGTTTTCATAGTTAAAAATAGATTTTTTTTCTTGCTAGGCAGAGTCCACAAAAGTCTTTTTTGTGTCGCAAACGTGATACACTCTGCTAAAATCCACCTACTACATTAGTGGCGTTGAAGTTCAGCTGTTTTCAGAGTTAAAAAATCAATATTTTGTCTTACTAGGCAGAGTCCACAAAAGATTTTTTTTGTGTCGCAAATATGATACACTTTGAAAAACGCCACCTACTATTTTAGTGGAGGTGAACATCAGCTGTTTTCAGAGTTAAAAAATAGATTTTTTTGTCTTGCTAGGCAGAGTCCATAAAAGATTTTTTTGTGTCACAAACATGATACATTCTGCAAAAAGCCACCTACTATTTTAGTGGCGGTGAACTTCAGCTGTTTTCAGAGTCAAAAAATAGATTTTTTGTCTAGCTAGGCACAGTCCACAAATGATTTTTTTGTGTCACAAACATGATACACTTTGATAAACGCCACCTACTATTTTAGTGGCAGTGAACTTCAGCTGTTTTCATCTTTAAAAAATAGTTTTTTTGTCTTGCTAGCCAGAGTCCACAAAATATTTTTTTGTGTCACAAATGTGATACAGTTTGCTAAAAGCAGCCTACTATTTTAGTGGCGGTGTACTTCAGCTGTTTTCAGAGTCAAAAAATAGTTTTTTTGTCTGACTAGGCACAGTCCACAAAATATTTTTTTTGTGTCGCAAACGTGATACACTCTGCTAAAAGCCACCTACTACATTAGTGGCTTTAAAGTTCAGCTGTTTTCATAGCTTAAAAATTGTATGTTTTGTCCTGCTAGGCAGAGTCCACAAAAGATTTTTTTTGTGTCACAAATGTGATACACTTTGCTAAAAGCCACCTACTATTTTAATGGCGTTTAACTTCAGCTGTTTTCATCGTTAAAAAATAAATATTTTGTCTTGCTAGGCAGAGTCCACAAAAGATTTTTTGCGTCGCAAACGTGATACATTCTGCTAAAAGCCACCTACAATTTTAGTGGCGGTGAACTTCAGCTGTTTTCAGAGTAAAAAAATGTATTTTTAGTCTTGCTAGGCAGAGTCCACAAAAGTTTTTTTTGTGTCACAAATGTGATACACTCTCCTAAAAGCCACTTACTACATTAGTAGCGTTGAACTTCAGCTGTTTTCAGAGTTAAAAAATAGATTTTTTTGTCTTGCTAGGCAGAGTCCACAAAAGATTATTTTGTGTCGCAAACGTGATACATTCTGCTAAAAGCCACCTACCATTCTAGTGGCGTTGATATACAGCTGTTTTCAGAGTTTAACAAAATGATTTTTTTGTCTTGCTAGGCAGAGTCCACAAAAGATTGTTTTGTGTTGCAAACGTGATACAGTTTGCTAAAAGCAACCTACTATTTTAGCGGTGGTGTACTTCAGCTGTTTTCAGAGTCCAAAAATAGTTTTTTTGTCTTGCTAGCCAGAGTCCACAAAAGATTTTTTTGTGTCACAAATGTGATACAGTTTGCTAAAAGCGACCTACTATTTTAGTGGTGGTGTACTTCAGCTGTTTTCAGAGTCAAAAAATAGTTTTTTTGTCTTGCTAGCCAGAGTCCATATAAGATTTTTTTGTGTCACAAATGTGATACAGTTTGCTAAAAGCAACCTACTATTTTAGTGGTGGTGTACTTCAGCTGTTGTCAGATTAAAAAAATAGATTTTTTTGTCTTGCTAGGCAGAGTCCATAAAAGATTTTTTGTGTCGCAAACGTGATACATTCTGCTAAAAGCCACCTATTACATTAGTGGCGTTGAAGTTTAGCTGTTTTCATAGTTAAAAAAAAACAACTTTTTTCTCTTGCTAGGCAGAGTCCACAAAAGATTTTTTTGTGTCGCAAACATAATATACTCTGCTAAAAAACACCTACTACATTAGTGGCGTTGAAGTTCAGCTATTTTCATAGTAAAAAATAGATTTTTTTGTCTTGCTAGGCAGAGTCCACAAAAGATTATTTTGTGTCACAAACGTGATACATTCTGCTAAAAGCCACCTACTATTCTAGGGGCGGTGAACTTCAGCTGTTTTCAGAGTTTAAAAAATTGATTTTTTTGTCTTGCTAGGCAGAGTCCACAAAAGATTGTTTTTTGTCGCAAACATGATACACTTTGCTAAAAGCCACATACTATTTTAATGGTGGTGTACTTCAGCTGTTTTCAGAGTCAAAAAATAGTTTTTTTGTCTTGCTAGCCAGAGTCCATAAAATATTTTTTTGTGTCACAAATGTGATTCAGTTTGCTAAAAGCAACCTACTATTTTAGTGGTGGTGTACTTCAGCTGTTTTCAGAGTCAAAAAAATAGTTTTTTTGTCTAACTAGGCACAGTCCACAAAATATTTTTTCGTGTCGCAAATGTGATACACTCTGCTAAAAGCCACCTACTACATTAGTGGTGTTGATATTCAGCTGTTTTCGAAGTTAAAAAATAGATATTTTGTCTAGCAAGGCAGAGTCCACAAAAGATTTGTTTGTTTCACAAACATGATACTCTTTGCTAAAAGCCACCTACTATTTTAGTGGCGGTGAACTTCAGCTGTTTTCAGAGTTAAAAATTAGATTTTTTATCTTGCTAGGCAGAGTCCACCAAAGTTTTTTTGTGTCGCAAATGTAGCACCCCGAGGGCTCGGCTGCTACAGGGGTATTGCACCACAAACCAGAGGTGTGATATTCCACTCCCGGGTAAGGATGGATTGTGGACCAGGACTCGTTAGGCTGCATGCACCACACACACCCCATTTCCGAGGGACAGGTCAACGGTGCTCCCACGAGACAGGAGTGCAGGCACGACAGCATCTGTCCCTGTCTGGAGTGGGGAGGGGAAGGAAAATCCAGTGGTGTAGGAGCAGATAGGGGTGGGTCTCTGGGCATAGGTAGGAGCCCATTGGTTGCTAGTCACCTGGGCTCACACATAGAGGGAAGTATATAAGGTGGGCACCATCTTAGGAGTCAGTCGAGTTCAGTGCAGTCTGTGAGGAGAGCAGACAGGGAGCAGCAGCTCAGGCTGGGTGCTGCTCCAGAGGCAGGCCTAGAGAAGAGGCCGGAGCCTGAGAGGAGAAGGAGAAGTAGGAACTGGAACTGGAACAGAAAGGAAACAAGGAACAGAACATTAAGAAAGGCCTAGAGACACGAGAGAAGAAGGAACCCCATAGGCCCAGGAGATTGCGGGTGAAGGGTTGGCAGAGCAGGGTACCGGAACCCAAATTGGTGGAGGCAACAGATTCCTCAGCCAAAGACCAGAGGTTGTGACCACATTTTGGTGCGACCCCTCACTACATCCACCAGGAAAGCATACCACATAGGGTCAGGGAAACCGGAGATAGGTTTCGCCAAGAGAAGGCCCGAGGGAGCTGGACAAAGGTGGGTCACTGGTGAGGACGGCCAGAGAAGGGAAGAGAAGGGAGCCCTGTGCCACGTTCTGGAATTGCCTGGGAGTTGGTCGAGCCCCTTGCCTGGTGGACGCAGCACGGCTTGGGCAGTCATCGCCTGCAGGATTGACATGAATAACAACAGTGAGTAAAGCATTGGAAACTGCAACCCCAGATCTCTGTGCTTCTTCACCGCACCAGCACTACTGGTGCTGGGACACTCGCACACCATCACTCCCATCATCTACACTAGCTGCCCTGAGGCAATACTTCTCCCGTGGGGAGTTATCCCATACTTGGCTGCGCATACAACATCAGCCTCAGTGGTCTGCAGCGCAGCGGCGGTCCCCACTGACCGCAATCCACGGGTGGCGTAGTCGGACATTTGTCACATTACTAAAACTGCCACTGAATTGACCGCCCTGGGCACGGACCGGGTCAGCGCCACGGAGACTACAACCCCCAGCGATCCGGCTCCGGGTATCCCCTGCACAGCACAGGCCCAGGGGGCGCGTCACAAACGTGATACATTCTTCTAAAAGCCACCTACTGTCACGATACCACCCCTCACTGTTTCTGGGATGCAGTTACTGACAGCTCAGCCGTCAGTTCTTGTACAGGGGCGTGCTGGAGCTGTCAGTCCTGTGATTGACAGCTCGACCGTCAAATCTGGTACAGGGGCATGCAATAGCTCAGTGTGGTGACTGACAGCTCGGCTATCCGATCTGAGACTGGGAAGCACTGGCTATCTTCAGGTGTTCATTATCCCAGGTGATTGCCTGGCTACTTAACTGAGCTGTTTGTCCCAGATCTCTGCCAGATCTCTGCCAGATGTACATTGTAACGGGTCTGGGAGGCGGAACCTCTGAGCAACTTATACAAGGGGGTGGTCCTTGTAAGGAAGCGGGTGGCGACCAGGGAAGACAGGCAGGCAGTCACAGCAGGTGACCGGGACAGTCTCTGGGTAAACGGGCAGGAGGTCACGGCAAGTGACTGGGACAGTCTCTGGGTAAACGGGCAGGAGGTCACAGCAAGTGACCGGGACAGTCTCTGGGTAAACGGGCAGGAGGTCACGGCAAGTGACCGGGGCAGTCTCTGGGTAAACGGGCAGGAGGTCACAGCAAGTGACCGGGACAGTCTCTGGGTAAACGGGCAGGAGGTCACAGCAAGTGACCGGGACAGTCTCTGGGTAAACGGGCAGGTACGACCTGTGACGGCTGAGCCTCCAGGTAGGCTAGCAGGCAGATGGCAGATGAGTGCTCCCAGGTGAGCAGGCGAGAGTCTCAGGATAAGCAGGTGGTCACAGCATGTGACGGTGGAGCCTCCAGGTAGGCTAACAGGCAGGTAGCAGATGAGCGCTCCTAGGTGAGCGGGCAAGAGTCTCTGGACTGGCAGGTGGTCACGGCACGTGACGGCGGAGCCTCCAGGTAGGCTAACAGGCAGGTAGCAGATGAGCGCTCCCAGGTGAGCAGGCAAGAGTCTCTGGACTGGCAGGTGGTCACAGCACGTGACGGCGGAGCCTCCAGGTAGGCTAACAGGCAGGTAGCAGATGAGCGCTCCCAGGTGAGCAGGCAAGAGTCTCTGGACTGGCAGGTGGTCACAGCACGTGACGGCGGAGCCTCCAGGTAGGCTAACAGACAGGTAGCAGGTGAGCGCTCCCAGGTGAGTGGGCAAGCTGGTCCATAGACAGACAGACAGGTGTCGGAAGGCAGACCGTCGGACCTCAGGCTAGCAAGCAGGAAAGCGGATGACAGGCAGGAATCAGGCAGCAAACTGGCAGGCAACTGGCAGGCAACTGGCAGGTAACAGGCAGGTAACAGGCAGGTAACAGGCAGGTAACAGGCAACGGGACCTGAGGGCTGAAGCAGAGTAGTGAACAGTGCAACAACATTGCTCGGGCACCTCCATTTTGGAGGAGGTGCCTTATATATGGAGGGATCCTCCGGCCATTGGCCGGGGACTCCTTAGGGCGACGCGCGCGGCCCCTTTAAGAGAGGGGGAGCGCGCGCGCGCGCGCCCTAAGCACAGTGACCGGGGGAGAGCGGACGCCGCAAGCAGAGCGGGAGGAAGCCGCCGGGCACGGAGCAGAGAGGTGAGGGGAACAGCGTCCCTGCCTAGCAGGAGGCAGGGACGCCGACGCTACAGTACCCCCCCTTTAGGCCCCCCCTTTTTTAGGCCAGACAGAAATTTAGCAAGGATGAGAGGGGCATGGATGTTCTCCCGGGGCTCACATGTTCTCTCCTCAGGACCAAACCCCTTCCAATCCACTAAAAAAAAGGTCTTTCCTCTTACCCTTTTGGTGGCCAGAATGTTCTCTACCTCAAACTCGTCCTCAGCAGAAACCGGAGCAGGAGGCGTACCTGTAGACTTGGAAAAGGAGTTAAGTACCACAGGTTTGAGAAGAGATACATGGAAGGAGTTAGGGATCCGCAAGTTGGCCGGGAGTTTCAATTTATAGGCCACCGGGTTGATCTGTTTGATAACCTCCAGTGGGCCGATGAACCGAGGCCCTAACTTGTAGGAAGGAATCTTGAGCCGGACATATTTGGATGAGAGCCAGACTTTATCTCCGGGACGAAACTGTGGGGAATCCAGGCGTTTTTTGTCGGCGTGTCTCTTCATCCGCTCGGACGACTGAAGGAGTGCGGATCGGGTACTCTCCCAAATGGAGGAAAATTTGCTAACGAGAGATTCCGCGGCCGGGTTGTCCACAGAGGTGGAGACAGGAAAAGGGATCCGAGGATGCTGACCGAAGACTACAAAAAACGGGGATTTAGAAGAAGATTCGCTCTCGTGATTGTTGTAAGAGAACTCGGCCCATGGTAGGAGATCCACCCAGTCTGAATGGTGGGCATTAACGAAGTGCCGGAGGTAACTGGTCAAATTCTGATTGATCGGCTCCACTTGACCATTGGACTGTGGGTGGTAAGCGGAGGAGAAGTCCAGGGTGACTGTGATGAACCCGTAGCCGCCATCTTGGTAAAGATAAATCATATCCAGGGATTGCCATACTTCAGCAGCCCCCACCCTTGGGACCTTCTGTTAAAACGTCAACTAGATAGTTTCCCCCCATCCAGGCTCCTGTAAGATAAGAAGCCCTACTTAACACTTGAATGCTAGGAGCTTCAAAGACTTCGAGAGGAAACACAGCCAGCAGGGGGGGGGGGTGCTTCGTCTATCTGTACCTGACCATTTGTCCCATAGGACTAGTTTCTTTGTCTGTCACAAGCATGGAGGCATAAGATATAGAAACATGAAAAGTACACGCATGTTGCGTGGGATGGGCCAATAAAAAAATATCACGGCGTCCCGGAGCCATTGCGCACACAAGCCTCCGCGGTAGACGTTTGTACGTGCTCTGGAAGCCAAGATATAGCGCGGAGCCATTCCTGAGGACCGTATGGTATCATAATTGATATCAAAAGGTCGGTTACGGCGGCCCGAATCCATGGGAACCCCTGGGGGTATCATGAGACCATCCCAGAAGAAGTTATTGGGTTCCGTAGAATTTGGGCTTCTGATCGAAGTTAGACCTGAGGGTGGAGACTGAGCCAGCTGACCTCACCAGCAGTGGGCGGGACGGGGCAGGTAAGATAGCAGGACAGACAAGAGATAAGTCAGTTTTGACCCAAGAGTGGGGTGCTGAACATCTGAGCACCAGCTGAGGCCACCAAGGGGAGGAGCAGTTTGACCATGCGGTGGTAGGCCTCAGCCTGTAACAAAGAACCGTGCCTGCGACCGCAGAATCCTCTCCCTGCGTCACAAGAAAATCAAGAAACCGGTAACTGATATGCTGTGGTGATTCTGTGTGTTGTATTCCATTGTTGTATAGTTTAGCCTGACCTTATACCTGTGTATCTTTAGTTGTATATCGTGTATCTAGTGTATTATTATAATCAATTACCTCAAGTAATTGTGGGCCTGCCTTTTATTCTGCATAACGAACGCACGTCCGTGTGAGCTCGGCTCAAGCCAAAAACGCTACCCAGGGTTGGTTCCTGACCCGATATAGGCCCATTCACGGACTGGGCGTATATCTAAAATAGGGACTGGTGGCAGCATACCAACTGGGGATTGGGGAAGGCTGGTAGTGACGGTCGGAGGTTCAGATATATATATTCCTGGCGCGGCCAAGGAAGATATATATACCACCCTCACTAGAGAGGGCCCCGATACCCAGTAGGTTACAGGACAGTCTCTCTGGCGACCGCTTATCCTAGGTGCAGTTCCTTGACTGACCTGAGGCTAAGAGGGCGCTAGCGAGTTGTGCTGTGTAGTGACGTTACGGTTTAGTGACGTTGAAGGGGAAGACTCTACCGTGTTCCCTGCGCTGGTTGCAGCTTCCTGGCACTACTTTCTCTAGGTGCAGTACCTTGACTGACCTGAGAGGTAAGGGGGCGCCAGAGAGCTGCACCCACCGGCCGGCTTTCATCACATTGGTGGCAGAGCGGTGGGATTGCAGAATAATAGTGTTGTGGGACCCCTACTCCCAGGCACTAAAGACTGCCAGTGGTAACTTCCACTGCTGGAGTCTTAAGGTCAGCCCAACGTTAGACGGTCAGGCTAAAAGTATAACAAGGTGTGTGCAAACTCAGGGTTGCAGCGGTGTCGGTTACCAAGATGGCAGACGGCACCAGGAGCAAGACCCTGCAGGAGGCTAATGCTACGGTCCATGTGGCAGGAGGGGAGGACATTGTTACTCATGGCGAGGAGGAGTCCAGCCCGGGCACCTCAGGGAGCCAGTCCCCAGTATACGGTCCCGCAGTGGGCTGCCCACCACCTACCCAGCCCAGCCTGTCCAGATCACAAGCCCTTTTACAAGCGGCTATGGCAAGTCTCCAGTCTCATGGCGATGCCGTCTACAAAACCCTCCTGGCAGCATCAGAGAAGGCAGCGGAGGAGGAGCGCGAAGCTACGGAGCGGGCTGCGGAGCGTGAAGCTGCAGAGCGCCGGGAGGCTGCGGAGCGTGCAGAGCGAGCTGCGGAGCGCCAGCACCAACTGGACCTGGCCCAGCGGGGGCTTCCGCTAGAGCAACCAACCCATCAGGAGACCAAGTCGTCCAAAGTCCGAGCTGAGGACTTCCCTCTACTGGAGAAGGATGGGGACCTGGACTCCTTTCTGGTGGCATTTGAACGGACCTGTCTTCAGCACCATCTGGCCCGGGATCAGTGGGCCAGATACCTGACCCCCCGTTTGAGGGGTAAGTCCCTGGATGCCTTGGGGGACTTACCTGCCGGGGAGGTACAGAACTACGACTGCATCAAGCGGGCCCTGATCCGGCAGTACAACCTCACTCCCGAGTCGTACCGCCAGAAGTTCCGGAGCCTGCTGCGTGGCCCCAAGGACACCTGGACCGATCATATGCGGGCGCTGTTGAGAGCCGCAGAGCACTGGACCTCGGGTCTAGCGCTTACTACCCGCCAGGAGGTCCAGGTGTAGCACCCTGAGGATTCGGCTGCTACAGGGGTATTGCACCTCAACCCAGAGGTGTGATATTCCACTCCCGGGTAAGGAAGGAGTGTGGAACTGAGCTCAGATAGACTGCATGCACTACATACATCCCATTCCAGAGGAGCAGGCCGACGGTACTCCCACTTAGAAATGTGCAGGTACAACCGAGCCTGTTCCTGGCTGGAGTGGGAGGGGGGTGGTACATCCCATGTAGTGTAGGGGCAGATAGGGGGAGCAGTCTGGGTAGTGATAGGAGCTCATTGGGTGCTGGTCACCTGAGCTCACACATAGAGGGATATATAAGGAGGGCACCAACTTAGATCAGGGTCAGACGCTGAGAACAAGTCAGTTGGAGAGGAGAGAGAAGGAAACAGCAGCCCTGGAGAGAGAGAGAGGAGAAAGAAAGAGAAAGACCCAGAGGGGGAAGACTGAAGGGACCCAAGAACCCAAATTAGAGCATCGGGTGAGGAGTCAGCAAGAGGGTACCGGAACCCAAGCTGGTGGGGGCAAAGACATTCCCCAGCCAGAGACCGGAGACCGTGGGCAGTGTCTGTCACGGTCACCCACCACATTCACCCTGAAGGCACACCACATGAAGGGTCAGGGAACCCAGGGCCAAGGGTGTCCCAAAAGAAGGCCCGAGGGAGCTGGACCTAGGTGAATCACTGGTGGGGACGGCTGAAGAAAGGACAGAGGGAGAGCTCAGGGCCACGCTCCGGACTTGTTTGGGGGTTGGCCGGATCCAGGACCTGGTGGACGCAGCACGGCTCGGGTGGTCACTAGCAGCTGGAGTGACCGAAACATCAGCAGTAAGTAAACTCCCTTAACTGCACAACCCGAGTCTGTCTTCATTGCCGGCTGCACCGCACCACCACAACCCCCATCCTCTGCGCCTGTCCCCTCTGAGGCTATACCCCTCCCGTTGGGGGTTATCCCACCAAGCTGCACATCCATCATCAGCCTCAGCGGACCCTGCTGCAGCGGCGGCCACAGTGACCGCATCACAACGGGTGGCGTAGTCGACACAAAAGAACTCTTATAACATCAGTAAGGACTGCCACATAACACTTAGCTTGACGCCCTGGGCACGGGACCGGGTCACAACCGCTCGGAGACTACAACCCCCCATCTGATCCGGTGCCGGGTATTCCCCTCAAAAAGGAATATGTCCCAGGGGGCGCGTCAACTTTGGCGTAGTCGGCAGGATTACGTGCCCGCAACACCCGGGTACTGCGTGCCTGAAGAAAAGTGCAAGTTTACCTCAGAAAGAAGACTCCTGCCGGTTCCGGAGGGTCCACGCCATCGGACTCCATCACCAGTCGTTTCCCGCCGATTGTCCGCCATTTCCAGCTTGTTCCCGCCATCTGCAGAGTTTCCCGCCACTGGGAAGCGATTCCCGCCAAAACCGCAGATTTCCCGCCTTGGAAGAGCAGCGGACGCCATTATGGGCGTGCCAAAGGAGGGCAAGAGGCCACATCCCATCGTGGGCCGGGACAGAAAATGGCGCCAAAAGTGGAAACCGCCCCCACCAACGGAGACTGTGATGCTGGAGGTGTCTGTCAGCGTGAAAGAACTCCCCCTGGAGCTGACAGTCACCGAGTTGCCCCGGGACCGCCCTCTAAGTGGGAGGAGACGAAAGAGAAGAACAAAGATGGGTGTCGCTTGGAGCAGTCTGGAGCGAGCGCACCCGGAGGCAGGAAGCCTGGAAAGGAGCAGCAGAAAAGCTCACCCGGAGATGGAAAGAAAGCAGAACAGCACCGGCCCGCTGGCCAGGAGTCTGCTAGAGACCGAGGAAGGAGGGCAGAGCAGCACCGGCCCGCTGGCCAGGAGCCTGCCGAGAGCAGAGCAGAGCAGCACCGACCCGATGGTCAGGAGCCTGCTGGAGTCCACAACCCCGCTAGGTCTAGCGGAGATCCTAGCGCAGCTCCCCCGAGACCGGGAGTGTGCACAAACTGCCCTGGAGGGCCTCGCAAGGAGGATGGCCCGGGTACAGCGCGAGATACTGGCGGAGTGGAGTCGGGAGATGACCCAGCACGCAGAGACCAGTCAGCGGAGCACGCTACCCTGGAAGAGGAAGCAGACCGCCTCTGAGGATGGCGCAGGAGGACCCAAGGCCGGAGACGGCGCCGAGGAGGGAGCCGAACGCATGGAGGCAGGTAAAGGGGACGCCTATACCCCAAGCCGTGACACCGCTTACCTGCCCCAGCTCCCCGTCGCAGAGCCCGAAAGTCCCCCTGCTGTGCCCGTAGCCGCCAGGTCACCGCCATGGACTAGGCCCCGACCGGAAGCCGCCGCAGCGACCCCTGTGACGTCACGCGCCCCGACCCGGAGCGTGACAAAGCAGGAAGTACCACCAGCCTGGTCGCAAGGCCTAGTACCCCCGGGCGCCGCATCGCCAACAGCGCCCCCTACCTCCGCGGAGCCCCCGGCCTGGCCGCAAGGCCAGGTAGCCCAGGGCGCCGCTGTCCTAACGGTGCCCTTCACCTTCCAGGTGCCCCAGGCCTGGCCGCAAGGCCTGGGCAACCCGGGCGCCACCACCACCGCGCCCGCGCCCGCAATACCTAGGGTGCCACACCTGGGGGAGGACCTCTTCGGCCAGCTCACATGGCCGGACGGGCGGCCCTTCATCTGGCCCGAAGGGTACCCTGAGCTGGAGCGGCAGCAAAGACTAGGGCCCTTGTGTGAGCCCCTAATCCCGGCTCCGAAGCCCGTGGCTCGGGTCTCGCCTCCTCTAGCAGAAGCCCAATTCGTGTGGGACCCCACGGGAGAAGATTTGATGGGGTTCACCGGAGAAACTCGGGCAGCCGCAGCTGAACGTACAGAGTGTTGCCGTCAACAGCTGGCAGAGTTTAAGAGAGAACGGGAGGAGAGGCGGGTCAGAGAACAACAGGCCCAAATCCAGAGCGCGGAGCAGAAGAGCCGGACTAGGAGGAACCCCCGTGCAGCGCATTGTCCCCGCACCATCGGGACAGTGATAAAGTTCAACCCGCAGCATGGGTGGGGCTTTATTCGGGACCGTAACAACCGCGGTGACGTTTTTGTGACTCGCAGAGACGTCGAGTCCCACCTGCCGGAAGGTCACAAAGGCCGTGACCTCTACGTCGGAGACGAAGTCACTTTCACCCGGCACAAGTGTGCCAAAGGACCTTACGCCCTCCACGTACACCGCTTGACGGAGGAGGAGTTGCGGTACGGAGAGGAGGAGCCAGAGGACCCGGACGGGTCTGAAGAAACATCATATCAAGAAAGAGCAGGAGGAAGACGACGTTGAGTGCGGCAGAGCAAGTGATGTAAATAGTTACCCAATCGGGGTATAAAGGAACTGAAACTGGAACTGTTGCTGCTGCTAAAATAGTCCCCGTTGGGACCAGTGAACTGTTTTACCCGTTAACCCCTTCATCCTACAGGCTGAGGACTGTGAGCAGCCATTCCCTTCCCTCTACCTGGCCGAGGACTGAGAGCGGCCAACTTCCCTTGTATATAGTTGCGCGTCCTAAAGCGCCCCCTACCGGTTTTATAAGAAAACCAGATTTTTCTAAGAGACTGTCGCACTTTTCCCGGACACACGTTGCACAGTGTCCGGAGGAGGAACCAGAGACCAGAGAAGTCTACGAGAATGTTTTATATGAAAAGTTATATATAATGTTTATATGTTTTATATGTTCATATAAAAATTTTGTATGTTTTGGTGTTTTATGTCTTACAGCCCGAGGACGTGCTGTGATTTACCAGGGGGGAATGTAGCACCCTGAGGATTCGGCTGCTACAGGGGTATTGCACCTCAACCCAGAGGTGTGATATTCCACTCCCGGGTAAGGAAGGAGTGTGGAACTGAGCTCAGATAGACTGCATGCACTACATACATCCCATTCCAGAGGAGCAGGCCGACGGTACTCCCACTTAGAAATGTGCAGGTACAACCGAGCCTGTTCCTGGCTGGAGTGGGAGGGGGGTGGTACATCCCATGTAGTGTAGGGGCAGATAGGGGGAGCAGTCTGGGTAGTGATAGGAGCTCATTGGGTGCTGGTCACCTGAGCTCACACATAGAGGGATATATAAGGAGGGCACCAACTTAGATCAGGGTCAGACGCTGAGAACAAGTCAGTTGGAGAGGAGAGAGAAGGAAACAGCAGCCCTGGAGAGAGAGAGAGGAGAAAGAAAGAGAAAGACCCAGAGGGGGAAGACTGAAGGGACCCAAGAACCCAAATTAGAGCATCGGGTGAGGAGTCAGCAAGAGGGTACCGGAACCCAAGCTGGTGGGGGCAAAGACATTCCCCAGCCAGAGACCGGAGACCGTGGGCAGTGTCTGTCACGGTCACCCACCACATTCACCCTGAAGGCACACCACATGAAGGGTCAGGGAACCCAGGGCCAAGGGTGTCCCAAAAGAAGGCCCGAGGGAGCTGGACCTAGGTGAATCACTGGTGGGGACGGCTGAAGAAAGGACAGAGGGAGAGCTCAGGGCCACGCTCCGGACTTGTTTGGGGGTTGGCCGGATCCAGGACCTGGTGGACGCAGCACGGCTCGGGTGGTCACTAGCAGCTGGAGTGACCGAAACATCAGCAGTAAGTAAACTCCCTTAACTGCACAACCCGAGTCTGTCTTCATTGCCGGCTGCACCGCACCACCACAACCCCCATCCTCTGCGCCTGTCCCCTCTGAGGCTATACCCCTCCCGTTGGGGGTTATCCCACCAAGCTGCACATCCATCATCAGCCTCAGCGGACCCTGCTGCAGCGGCGGCCACAGTGACCGCATCACAACGGGTGGCGTAGTCGACACAAAAGAACTCTTATAACATCAGTAAGGACTGCCACATAACACTTAGCTTGACGCCCTGGGCACGGGACTGGGTCACAACCGCTCGGAGACTACAACCCCCCATCTGATCCGGTGCCGGGTATTCCCCTCAAAAAGGAATATGTCCCAGGGGGCGCGTCACAGGAACTGTTCGTCACGGAGCAGTTCTTGTGGAACTGCCCAGAGGACCTCCGACAGTTCCTCCGTGACCGAAAACCAACAGGGGCTTCTGCTACAGCCGCCCTGGCAGACGAGTATGCCAATAACAGGGCGCCTGAGCTGAAGAAGTCTGCCAGCAGCACCTGGAGAGGGGGTAAGCCCAGTCATGCCCCTGTTTCCCCGGCCCCTAGAACACAAGGGGTGTATCCCCCTGTTGCCCTCTCCAGGCAAGGACCAGACGTAAGACGTTGTCATCTATGCAACAAATCAGGACACTTTAGGGCTGAGTGTCCCCAGCGCCAAAAGACCCCATCCCAGTCCCAGAGAGCGCCCAATGTTTTGTGTGTGGGAGGGGGTGGTGGTAGGTCCCTGGACAACATCCAACCCGTCACCATAGGCCGTTCTGCGGTCATGGGACTGCGGGACACTGGCGCTGAACGAACACTGGTACGGCCTGAGGTGGTGTCCCCCCAGGACTTGGTACCAGGAAAGACTCTTTCCGTCTCCGGGGTTGGAGGCGTGGAGCCGGCCCTTCCCGTTGCCATGGTGTATTTGGACTGGGGTGCCGGGAGGGGGATGCGGGAGGTGGGAGTAACGCCAAATATTCCCGCAAATGTTTTATTAGGGACCGACTTGGGGCGTCTAGTATCGCAGTATGTACCCTCTGAACCCCCAAGTTCGGCCCCCCAAGAGTGTATTGATTTGTCTGCTGCTAATGCCAACCATGTTGTATGTAGTGTGCGTCCTGCTGAGGAGGAGGGAGTGAAACCTGAGGGTAACACCTGCACAGACACAACACAAACAGGGTTAGTGAAAGCAGGTGGGGAGTGTGGGGATGCCCGCAGAGGTGCTCAGCCGGCCTGCCGTGACCTCTTGTCCTCCGGTGAGGGAGGGGGCGGGCAGGATTCTGTAGAGGGAAGCTCAGGGATGGAGAGGGGGGCAGCTACCGGCAGTGTAGGGCTCCCAGGGGTATCCAGGCTGCTGAGTATAGGCCCACTGCAGGGGGAGGAACAGGCCATGGGGGGTGGGGGTGTCCCAAGAGAGGAGCCGCCAGGTAAGACCCCAGGGCAGGAGTTCCCCACATCCGAGATGTCCAAAGGCCTAGGAAGCCTGCCTGATCGGGCGGCTTGGTCAGAAACAGAGGGGAAGCGGGCACTACCCACGGTCACAGCGGTCATAGCCGCTGTCACCAGGAGTGGGAGCGCCGGAGCCCAAGGAGCCTTGCAGAGGTCCGACGGCTTCCCCACTTCTGACCAAGTGTCTGCCGGGTCAGACAGCGGCCAGGTGACATGCCCGGAGGGGCTGACAGAGGATGTGGCAGTTTCGTCGATTCTGGCCACATCAAGTCAGGAATTTCAGGCTGCGTTGGAAGCAGACGACAGCCTGAAAGCTCTCAAGGAACAGGCGGCACAGCCTCCCATGGAGTCAGACTGCGAGCGTGTGGTCTGGGACCAGGGACGGCTGTACCGGGTAACGGTCCAGCAGGGTTCACCGGAGGCGTGGCCCAGGGACCGACAGTTAGTGGTACCCTATCCGTTCAGGGCGGAATTGTTGCGGGTCGCACACGAGATTCCGATGGCCGGACACCTAGGGATCGCTAAAACCAAGGCCAGGATAGCTCAGCATTTCTACTGGCCTGGGATGGGAGCCGCGGTGGGTGCCTACTGCCGTTCGTGTGACACCTGTCAGAGGGTGGGGAAGGCGGGGCCGCTCCCCAAAGCCCCACTGGTAACTCTGCCAATCATCGAAGAGCCTTTCTCGAGGGTCGCTGTGGATCTTATTGGACCTCTGTCCACTCCCAGCCACTCCGGGAAATGCTTCATACTCACGGTAGTGGACTATGCCACCCGGTACCCGGAAGCGGTAGCTTTGTCGTCCATTCGGGCCGACAAGGTGGCTACCGCCTTACTGGAGATCTTCTCCAGAGTGGGTTTCCCCCAAGAAATGCTCACCGACCGAGGGACCCAGTTCATGTCGCGGCTGATGGAGTCCCTCTGTAAGCAAATGCAGGTGCAACATCTGGTGGCCAGCCCGTATCACCCACAGACTAATGGCCTGTGTGAGCGGTTCAATGGCACCTTAAAGCAGATGCTTAAGATGTTGGTCGACTCCCACGGGAGAGACTGGGAGCGTTACCTCCCACACCTCCTATTTGCTTACCGGGAGGTTCCGCAGGCCTCAACGGGGTTCTCCCCCTTTGAGCTCCTGTACGGGCGACGGGTACGGGGCCCCCTGGCTCTGGTGAAGGAAGCATGGGAAGGGGATTTGGCCACCCCCGAGGTGTCGGTCATCGAGTATGTCGTGCGCCACCGGGACAGGATGATGGCCTTGGCAAAGCTGGTGCAGGACAATATGGCCCAGGCCCAGGCCGACCAGAAGCGGTGGTACGACCAGAATGCTTGTGAGAGGACCTACCAGGTGGGTCAAAAGGTGTGGGTACTGGTCCCCGTACCACAGAACAAGCTTCAGGCAGCCTGGGAAGGTCCCTACTTCGTGCACCAGAAACTCAACGCCGTCACCTATCTGGTCACCCTGGATCACGCCCGTGGAAGGAGGAAGGCCTTCCACGTGAACATGATGAAGGCTCATCATGAGCGGGAAGCGACTGCCCACCCAGTGTGCAACCTTCCCGAGGAAGGAGAGGTAGAAACCCTCCTGGATCTGCTCACCCAAGCCAAGGCGGGTGGGTCCATCGAGGATGTGGGGGTTGGCCACCAGCTCACGGAGGACCAACGGTCCCAGCTGGGGACCACCCTGCACCCCTTCCGGGGGCTGTTCAGCAGCCTGCCCGGAAGGACTGAGATGGCTGTCCACGACGTGGACACTGGCGATCACCCGCCGATCCGGCGTTCAGCATATCGGGTCTCTTTCGAGGTGCAGGGAAACATGCGCCAAGAGATAGACGAGATGCTGAAGCTGGGGGTGATCCAGGCATCCAGCAGCGTGTGGGCCTCGCCTGTAGTCCTCGTACCAAAGAAGGACCGAACTACACGGTTTTGCGTGGACTACCGGGGGCTCAACGCTGTAACGGCCACCGATGCGTTCCCCATACCACGCATCGATGACCTGCTCGATCGGATGGCCGGGGCTACGTACCTGACCATCATGGATCTGAGCCGGGGGTACTGGCAGATTCCTCTGACCCCCGCGGCAAGGGAACGCTCTGCCTTTATCACCCCTTTTGGACTGTACGAGTCCACAGTGATGCCATTCGGCATGAAGAATGCCCCTGCCACTTTTCAGCGGATGGTCAATACGCTGCTTGAGGGACTTGAAGGGTACGCGGCTGCGTACTTGGACGATATTGCAGTCTTCAGTCCCACTTGGGAGGATCACCTAGAGCACCTGCGGCAGGTGCTCGGTCGGATCCACCGGGCAGGCTTGACCATCAAGCCGGAAAAGTGCCAGCTGGGCATGAGTGAGGTCCTCTACCTGGGTCACCGGGTAGGCGGGGGGGTTCTGAAGCCAGAACCTGGGAAAGTGGATGCCATCGCATCCTGGCCCACTCCTAGGACCAAAAAGCAGGTGATGTCCTTCTTGGGGACCGCCGGGTACTATAGGAGGTTCGTCCCTCACTATAGCACCCTGGCCAAGCCCCTGACGGACCTCACCAAGAAGAAGCTGCCCGTCGCAGTCGACTGGACAGTCGCCTGCGAGACAGCTTTCGGGGCACTCAAAGCTGCCCTAAGTAGCTCCCCTGTACTGCAAGCTGCCGACTTCGACCGGCCGTTTGTGGTACAGACCGACGCCAGTGACTTTGGCCTCGGTGCTGTGCTAAGTCAGGTCAACACGACAGGCCAGGAACATCCTGTCTTGTACCTGAGCAGGAAGCTACTGCCCCGGGAGGTGGCTTACTCCACGGTGGAAAAAGAATGCCTGGCAATTGTATGGGCCCTGCAGCGTCTGCAGCCCTACTTGTACGGGAGCCATTTCACCGTGGAGACGGACCACAACCCCCTCAGCTGGTTACACACGGTCTCTGGGTCGAATGGCAGGTTGCTACGCTGGAGCCTCGCTCTCCAGCAGTACCACTTCTCCATTCGCCACAGAAAAGGCCGTGACCACGGTAACGCTGACGGGTTATCCCGGCAAGGGGAGGGTGCAGAAGGACGCACGGGGGAACACAGGAATGTGCTACCCCCTCGCGCCCTCGTATAGGGGGAGGTGTGATGAACCCGTAGCCGCCATCTTGGTAAAGATAAATCATATCCAGGGATGGCCACACTTCAGCAGCCCCCACCCTTGGGACCTTCTGTTAAAACGTCAACTAGATAGTTTCCCCCCATCCAGGCTCCTGTAAGATAAGAAGCCCCGGGGCCTACTTAACACTTGAATGCTAGGAGCTTCAAAGACTTCGAGAGGAAACACAGCCAGCAGGAGGGGGGTGCTTCGTCTATCTGTACCTGACCATTTGTCCCATAGGACTAGTTTCTTTGTCTGTCACAAGCATGGAGGCATAAGATATAGAAACATGAAAAGTACACGCATGTTGCGTGGGATGGGCCAATAAAAAAATATCACGGCGTCCCGGAGCCATTGCGCACACAAGCCTCCGCGGTAGACGTTTGTACGTTCTCTGGAAGCCAAGATATAGCGCGGAGCCATTCCTGAGGACCGTATGGTATCATAATTGATATCAAAAGGTCGGTTACGGCGGCCCGAATCCATGGGAACCCCTGGGGGTATCATGAGACCATCCCAGAAGAAGTTATTGGGTTCCGTAGAATTTGGGCTTCTGATCGAAGTTAGACCTGAGGGTGGAGACTGAGCCAGCTGACCTCACCAGCAGTGGGCGGGACGGGGCAGGTAAGATAGCAGGACAGACAAGAGATAAGTCAGTTTTGACCCAAGAGTGGGGTGCTGAACATCTGAGCACCAGCTGAGGCCACCAAGGGGAGGAGCAGTTTGACCATGCGGTGGTAGGCCTCAGCCTGTAACAAAGAACCGTGCCTGCGACCGCAGAATCCTCTCCCTGCGTCACAAGAAAATCAAGAAACCGGTAACTGATATGCTGTGGTGATTCTGTGTGTTGTATTCCATTGTTGTATAGTTTAGCCTGACCTTATACCTGTGTATATTTAGTTGTATATCGTGTATCTAGTGTATTATTATAATCAATTACCTCAAGTAATTGTGGGCCTGCCTTTTATTCTGCATAACGAACGCACGTCCGTGTGAGCTCGGCTCAAGCCAAAAACGCTACCCAGGGTTGGTTCCTGACCCGATATAGGCCCATTCACGGACTGGGCGTATATCTAAAATAGGGACTGGTGGCAGCATACCAACTGGGGATTGGGGAAGGCTGGTAGTGACGGTCGGAGGTTCAGATATATATATTCCTGGCGCGGCCAAGGAAGATATATATACCACCCTCACTACAGAGGGCCCCGATACCCAGTAGGTTACAGGACAGTCTCTCTGGCGACCGCTTATCCTAGGTGCAGTTCCTTGACTGACCTGAGGCTAAGAGGGCGCTAGCGAGTTGTGCTGTGTAGTGACGTTACGGTTTAGTGACGTTGAAGGGGAACACTCTACCGTGTTCCCTGCGCTGGTTGCAGCTTCCTGGCACTACTTTCTCTAGGTGCAGTACCTTGACTGACCTGAGAGGTAAGGGGGCGCCAGAGAGCTGCACCCACCGGCCGGCTTTCATCACAGTGACGTCGAGCAGTTTACATGTGGCTCTCCAGAAGCGTGAGGTGAACTGAACCCCACGATCCGACACGATGTGGAGAGGCAGACCATGGAGACGGAAGATGTGGCGGATAAAGTCTTTAGCTAGCTCGGGAGCAGACGGAAGGCCTGGCAGGGGAATAAAATGAGCCATTTTGGAAAAGCGGTCAGCGACCACCCAAATGACCGTACAACCGGCAGAGACGCGGAGATCTGTTATGAAGTCCATAGCTATATGTTGCCACGGGGCAGCAGGCACAGGCAGAGGAAGAAGGAGGCCGGCAGGCAGGTGTCTCGGAACTTTGTTGCGGGCGCAGGACACACAGGCAGAAACAAAGTCAATTACATCCTTGTGCAGGGTAGGCCACCAGTAGTGCCGGGAAATAAGCTGGAGGGTCTTTTTCTGACCGGCGTGCCCAGCTAGCTTAGACGAGTGACCCCAGTGTAGAATCTTCTCCCGATCGGACTCCGTTACAAACGTCTTACCGGGAGGGAGACGATTTAGGCCCACGGGGGCTACCTGCATTACTCTGGCGGGATCGATGATGTGTTTAGGCTCCTCCTCAAGATCAGACACCAGAAAGGATCAGACAGGGCGTCAGCTTTGATGTTTTTGTCAGCCGGACGAAAATGAAGAATGAAATCAAAGCGGGCAAAAAACAAAGACCACCGGGCTTGGCGCGGGTTAAGTCTCTGGGCGCTCTGGAGATATGCCAAGTTCTTGTGGTCAGTGTAAATTATTACCGGGTGGAGAGCCCCCTCCAGCAGGTAACGCCACTCCTCCAGTGCCATCTTAATGGCCAACAATTCTCGGTCTCCTATAGAATAATTGCGCTCAGAAGAGGAGAAAAGTTTGGAGAAAAAGCCGCAGGTTACCTTTCTTCCGGAAGAAGATTTTTGGGTAAGTACCGCCCCAGCTCCGGAGGAGGAGGCGTCAACTTCTAGGAAGAATTGTTTGTTGCCGTCCGGATGCAGCACCGAGGCGGAGAGTAAGGCCTGTTTTAAGGAAAGAAATGCCTCCTCTGCTTCTGGCGGCCATTCTCTGGGGTTCGTACCTTTACGGGTGAGAGCAGAGATAGGGGCGGTCCGGGAAGAGAAGTGCGGTATGAACAGGCGGTAATAGTTGGCGAAGCCCAGGAACCGCTGAATAGCCTTCAACCCCTCTGGTCGGGGCCACTTCTGGATGGCAGACAGTTTCTCAGGATCCATTTGTAGACCTGTCTGAGAGATTATATAGCCCAGAAATGGAAGAGAGGTCTGCTCAAAGATGCACTTCTCATATTTAGCGTAGAGGTGGTTCTGCCTGAGCCTGAGCAGGACCTGACGAACGTCCCTCCGGTGAGTAGGAAGATCCGGAGAGAAGACCAAGATATCGTCCAGGTACATCACCACGCAGGAGTAGAGAAGATCACGGAAGATGTCATTGACCAACTCTTGAAAGACGGCAGGAGCGTTACAGAGACCGAAGGGCATCACAAGGTACTCATAGTGGCCGTCCCGGGTATTGAATGCCGTCTTCCACTCATCCCCCTGACGGATACAGACCAGGTTATACGCCCCACGGAGATCCAGTTTGGTGAAGATTCTAGCCCCCCTCAGACGGTCAAATAATTCAGGAATAAGTGGAAGGGGGTATTTATTCTTCACAGTAATCTGGTTTAGGCCTCTATAGTCTATACATGGACGGAGTGAGCCGTCCTTCTTTTTGACAAAGAAGAAGCCTGCTCCCGCCGGGGAGGTAGATTTCCGGATAAATCCCCGGGCCAGGTTCTCCTCAATATATTCAGACATGGACCGGGTTTCAGCAGCGGACAAAGGGTAGATTCGCCCACGGGGAGGAGTAGAGCCGGGCATCAGGTCGATTGGGCAGTCGTATGGTCTATGAGGAGGTAAAGTCTCTGCCTCTTTTTTATTGAAGACATCCGCATAAGACCAATAGGGAACCGGAAGACAGGGGCAGATTGGCTGGGGTAGGAGAAGGACGGGCAGGACGAACGGGAACTAGACAAGTCTTATGGCAGTCCTGTCCCCAGCGAAGGACCTCTCCGGTCTGCCAGTCAAGCACGGGTGCATGTTTCTGGAGCCAAGGCAGGCCAAGCAATAGTGCGTGAGAGAGTCCAGGCAGAACATGAAAGGAGATGCTCTCAGAATGCAGCATTCCCACCTGTAGAGTCAGAGATTCGGTGATGAGTTGGATGGGATGTGGTAAGAGACCCCCATCCACGGCGGCGACAGATAAAGGTACGGCCAGAGGTTTGGTGGGAATGTGGTATTTTTCTACCAGGGATTGAGAGATGAGATTTCCAGCAGCTCCAGAGTCAAGTTGAGCCAGTTCAAAATAGCGGTTCTCTCCGCAGAGGATAGAAACAGACAGCATCAGGGATGGAGAGGGTTTACTTTTGTCTAGGGCGACCTCTCTGAGCGATCCTAGACACAGGCGTTTCCCGACTTCTCAGGGCAGGAACGGATCCGGTGCTCCTTACTGCCACAGTAGAAACAGCTCCCCTCGGCACGACGTAAGTCTTGACGGGTCTTGACCATCTTCATAGAATCATAGAATCATAGAATCATAGAATGGTAGAGTTGGAAGGGACCTCCTGGGTCATCTGGTCCAACCCCCTGCTCAAAGCAGGATTCACTAGATCATCTCAGACAGATGTCTGTCCAGCCTCTGTTTGAAGACGTCCATTGAAGGGGAACTCACCACCTCTCGTGGCAGCCTGTTCCACTCATTAATCACCCTAACTGTCAAAAAGTTTTTTCTAATATCTAATCTGTGTCTCCTCCCATTTAGTTTCATCCCATTGCTTCTAGTCTTTCCTTGTGCAAATGAGAATAAAGATGATCCTTCTACAATGTGACAGCCCTTGACATATTTGTAGACAGGTATTAAGTCTCCTCTCAGTCTTCTTTTTTGCAAGCTAAACATTCCCAAATCCTGCAACCGTTCCTCATAGGACATGGTTTGCAGACCAGTCACCATTCTGGTCGCTCTTCTCTGAACTTGCTCCAGTTTGTCTATGTCTTTTTTAAAATGTGGTGCCCAAAACTGTACACAGTATTCCAGATGAGGTCTGACCAAAGAGGAGTAAAGACCGATAATGACTTCACGTGATCTAGACTGTATGCTTCTGTTAATACATCCCAGAATTGTATTTGCCTTTTTTGCTGCTGCATCACACTGTTGACTCATGTTCAGTCTATGATCTATTAGTATACCTAAGTCTTTTTCACATGTACTGTTGCTTAGCTCTATTCCTCCCATTCTGTATATGCTTTTTTCATTTTTATTGCCCAGATGTAGTACTTTGCATTTTTCCCTGTTAAAAACCATTCTGTTGGTTGCTGCCCACTGCTCCAGTTTATTTAGGTCTTTTTGAATCCTCTCTCTCTCTTCTCTAGTATTAGCTATCCCTCCTAGCTTTGTGTCATCAGCAAATTTAATCAGTTTACCCTCAATTCCTTCATCTAAATCATTGATAAAGATGTTGAACAATACAGGTCCCAGGACGGAGCCCTGTGGTACCCCACTTGAGACATTCATCCAGCTGGATGTGAAGCCATTTACAACCACCCTTTGAGTCTGATCACTAAGCCAGTTATGAATCCACCTAACAGTTGCCTGGTCCATTGCATACTTGGTCATTTTTTCAATAAGGATGGTGTGAGATACTTTGTCAAATGCTTTGCTGAAGTCACGATATACTATATCTACAGCATTTCCCTGATCCACCCAGTCAGTGATTCTGTCATAGAAGGAAATTAAGTTAGTCTGACATGACTTGTTAGTTACAAACCCATGCTGACTCTGGTTAATCACTTCATTCTTATCCATGTACTTACATACATGTTGTTTAATAATTTGTTCAAAGATCTTTCCTGGTATAGAAGTCAGACTCACCGGCCTATAGTTCCCTGGGTCCACCTTCTTCCCCTTTTTGAAGATAGGAACAACATTTGCTCTTCTCCAGTCTTCTGGGACTTCTCCTGTTCTCCAAGAATTTTCAAAGATTATGGAGAGTGGTTCTAAAATTTCTTCTACGATCTCCTTCAGTACTCTGGGGTGTAATTCATCTGGACCTGGAGACTTGAACTCATTTATGTTAGCTAAATATTCCCTCACAATCTTTCTGTTTACAGATAACTTGGATTCCTCTATTCCTTTAAAAGGACAGTGAAGATCAGTTGATGTTACATTTTCTTTCTGAGAGAAAACAGATGCAAAATAGGAATTAAAAAGTTCGGCCTTCTCAACATCCTCTCTTACCATTTCTCCATTTTCATCCTGTAAAAATCCTATAGCATCTTTGACTTTTCTTTTACTTTTGACATACCCCCAAAATCCTTTTTTATTGCTTTTGACATCTCTTGCAAGCCTTAATTCATTGTCAGCTTTAGCTAACCTGATACGTGCCCTGCAGGATCTGCAGACTGCATTATAATCTTCTTTAGATATGCCTCCCTCTTTCCATTTAATAAACATTTCTTTCTTTCTTTTTAGCATGTGTTTAAGTTCTGTGTTCATCCATCCTGGTTTCCTTAAATGCTTCCCATTCTTCCTACTTTTCGGGATTGTTAACGATTGTGCTTTGAGAATCTCATTTTTAAAAATTTCCCATCCTTCCTGGACATTTTTGTCCTTAAGGACATCCAGCCATTGGATCCCTCCTATTCTCTTTCTGAGTCTCTTAAAATCTGCCTTTCTAAAATCTAACCTTGAAGTTTGAGTCTTCACATGTCTTCCTCCTCTAGTTATCCAAAATTCTATAATAGCATGATCGCTGCCTCCTAGGGTCCCAGCCACCTTTACCTCCTCAACCATTTCCTCCTTGTTTATAAGGATTAGATCCAAAGTAGTAGATCCCCTTGTTTTCTCCCCTACCTTTTGGAAGATAAAGTTGTCAGCAAGAGAGGATAAGAATTTGCTTGACCTGTTAGTTTTACTTGAGAGAGATTCCCAGCAAATGTCTGGATAGTTGAAATCTCCCATGACCACTACGTCATATTTTTTGGAGAACTTGGTCATTTGATACATAAAGAGTTCATCCATATCTTCAGCTTGCCCAGGTGGCCTGTAGTAAATGCCTACAATGGTGTCCTTTCCGTTAGTTTGTGATTGGTTTCTCTTCCTCCCATATTTTTATTATTTAAATTGTTTTGTATTTGTTCTTCTTTTCCACTTCCAGTAGCAGAGATCTCAATAGTATTTGTCAGCTGTATGGCTTTTTCTGGCCTTTTGCTTCCCTTCCTACATTGTTCTAGTTTAAAGCTCTTCTGATGAGTGTAGCAAGGCGACTTCCAAATACATGTTTTCCAGTCTTCGTAAGGTGCACCCCATCTCTAGCAAGTAGTCCATCGTATAGGTAATTCATTCCGTGATCCAGAAATCCAAATCCTTGTTGACGGCACCATCGACGTAGCCAGTTGTTCACCTGTAGAATCTTATTCCACCTCATTGTTCCATGGCCATCCACTGGGAGGATGGATGAGAAGACCACCTGCGCTCCCAATTCTTTCACTTTCTTGCCTAAGTCTTCAAAGTCACTGCAGATGGTTTCCAGGTCCTTTCTTGCGGTGTCATTTGTCCCCACATGTATTAGCAGGAATGGGTAGTGATCTGTAGGTCTGAAGAGTCTTGATATCCTGTCAGACACATCTTTAATTTTTGCTCCTGGAAGACAGCACATTTCTCTTGAGGTTATGTCTGGTCTGCAGATAGCGGCCTTTGTTCCTCTTAACAGGGAATCCCCCATGACCACCACTCTCCGTTTTTTCTTCACAACATTCTTCTTTCTCCATCCAGGAGGATTCTGAGGGCTTACAAGGTTATTCATTGCTGGCAAAGTCTTATTTTGCTGTATTTCTTCATGGTTCTCCTGCGTGAGAGCCTGGTACTGGTTCCTGAGCAGTATGGGTGCTGACTGCCTCTCGATCCTCCTGCTTCTGTGGGTCACATGCTTCCATTCCTCTGTTTCGTCAGGTGCAGTTCGAATTTCTTCTCTTTCTGAATCATGAAGAGATAATTCTGCTCTGTCTAAGAACTCTTCACCTTCCTTAATGATTTTCAAGGTAGTTAACCTCTCTTCTAGATTTCGCAACTTTTCCTCCAACAGGGACACAAGCTTGCATTTCTGGCATGTGAAGTTTGGCTTTTCCACTGGCATGTCTGTGAACATGTAGCAGGATATGCAGCTCACCAAATGGCTCCTGGACTCTTCCATGTTCTTATCGTTAATGTTCAGAAAACAGTGAAAAAAGCTTAAAAAAAAAGCTTGCGTGCGCCGGTAGGCGCGCGGTTTACCTATGTCCTCTTTTCAGCTCCAACAGCCAAAATCCAGTGTTCTTTGAGCTCGCGGAGACTCTGCAGGTGACATGCACCCGTGGGGATGACACCCCTGTGGGTGAGTCAGCCTCTGGGGTTATCCTTACTGAGCACCGCTTCAGGTGACATGCAACTGTGGGAATGACACCCCTGTGGGTGAGTCAGCCTCTGGGGTGATCCTTACTGAGCACTGCTTCAGGTGACATGCACCCATGGGGATGACATTCCTGTGGGTGAGTCAGCCTCTGGGGTGAGCCTTACTGAGCACCGCTGCAGGTGACATGCACTCATGGAAATGACACCACTGTGGGTGAGTCAGCCTCTGGGGTGTTCCTTACTGAGCACCGCTTCAGGTGACATGCACTCATGGGGATGACACCCCTGTGGATGAGTCAGCCTCTGGGGTGAGCCTTACTGAGCACCGCTGAAGGTGACATGCACTCATGGGAATGACACCCCTGTGGGTGAGTCAGCCTCTGGGGTGATCCTTACTGAGCACCGCTGCAGGTGACATGCACCCATGGGGATGACACCCCTGTGAGTGAGACAGAAGATGGGGTGATCCTTACTGCGCACCGCCAAAGCAGGTGACACGCACCCCTGGGGATGACACCCCTGTGGGTGAGTCAACCTCTGGGGTGATCCTTACTGAGCACTGCTGCATGTGACATGCACCCATGGGGATGACACCCCTGTGAGGGAGTCAGCCTCTGGGATGATCCTTACTTAGCACCGCGGCAGGTGACATTCACCTGTGTAGATGACACCCCTGTTGGTGATTCAGCCTCTGGGGTGATCCTTACTCAGCATCGCCGCAGGTGACATGCACCCATGGGGATGACACCCCTGTGAGTGAGATAGAAACTGGGGTGATCCTTACTGCGCACCACCAAAGCAGGTGACACGCACCCCTGGGGATGACACCCCTGTGGGTGAGTCAGCCTCTGGGGTGATCCTTACTGAGCACTGTTGCATGTGACATGCACCCATGGGGATGACACCCCTGTGAGTGAGTCAGCCTCTGGGATGATCCTTACTTAGCACCGCGGCAGGTGACATTCACCTGTGTAGATGACACCCCTGTGGGTGAGTCAGCCTCTGGGGTGATCCTTACTTAGCACCGCTGCAGGTGACATGCACCCGTGGGGATAACACCCCTGTGGGTGAGTCAGCCTCTGGGGTGATCCTTACTGAGCACCGCTTCAGGTGATATGTACGCATTGGGATGACACCCCTGTGGGTGAGTCAGCCTCTGGGGTGAGCCTTCCTAAGCACCGCTGCAGGTTACATGCACTCATGGGAATGACACCCCTGTGGGTGAGTCAGCCTCTGGGGTGAACCTTACTGAGCATCGCTGCAGGTGACATGCACTCATGGGAATGACACCACTGTGGGTGAGTCAGCCTCTGGGGTGATCCTTACTGAGCACCGCTTCAGGTGACATGCACCTGTGGGGATGACACCCCTGTGGGTGAGTCAGCCTCTGGGATTATCCTTACTCAGCACCGCTGCAGGTGACATGCACTCATGGGAATGACACCCCTCTGGGTGAGTCAGCCTCTGGGGTGATCCTTACTGAGCACCGCTGCAGGTGACATGCACCCGTGTGGATAACACCCCTGTGGGTGAGTCATCCTCTGGGGTGATCAATACTGAGCATCGCTGCAGGTGACATGCACCCATGGGAATGACAACACCCCTGTGGGTGAGTCAGCCTCTAGGGTGATCCTTACTGAGCACCGCTGCAGGTGACATGCACCCGTGGGGATAACACCCCTGTGGGTGAGTCAACCTCTGGGATGATCCTTACTGAGCAACGCTGCAAGTGACATGCACCCATGGGGATGACACCCCTGTGGGTGAGTCAGCCTCTGGGGTGATCCTTACTGAGCATCGATGCAGGTGACATGCACCCATGGGGATGACACCCCTATGAGTGAGACAGAATCTGGGGTGATCGTTACTGCGCACTGCCACTGCAGGTGACATGCACCCCTGGAGATGACACCCCTGTGGGTGAGTCAGCCTCTGGGGTGATCCTAACTGAGAACCGCTGCAGGTGACATGCACCCGTGGGGATGACACCCCTGTGAGTGAGTCAGCCTCTGGGGTGATCCTTACTGAGCACCGCGGCAGGTGATATACACCCGTGGGGATGACACCCCTGTGAGTGAGTCAGTCTCTGGGGTGATCCTTACTGAGCACGCTGCAGGTGACATGCACTCATGGGAATGACACCCCTGTGGGTGAGTCAGCCTCTGGGGTGAGCCTTACTAAGCACCGCTGCAGGTGACATGCACTCATGGGAATGACACCCCTGTGGGTGAGTCAGCCTCTGGTGTTATCTTTACTGAGCACCGCTGCAGGTGACAAGCACTCATGGGAATGACACCCCCGTGGGTGAGTCAGCCTCTGGGGTGATCCTTACTGAGCACCGCTGCAGGTGACATGCACCTGTGGGGATGACACCCCAGTGGGTGAGTCAGCATCTGGGGTGATCCTTACTGAGCACCGCTGCAGGTGACATGCACTCATGGGAATGACACCCCTGTGGGTGAGTCAGCCTCTGGGGTGATCCTTGCTGAGCACCTCTGCAGGTGACATGCACCCGTGGGGATGACACCCCTGTGGGTGAGTCAGCCTCTGGGGTGATCCTAACTGAGCACCGCTGCAGGTGACATGCACCCGTGGGGAGACACCCCTGTGAGTGAGTCAGCCTCTGGGGTGATCCTTACTGAGCACCGCGGCAGGTGACATACACCCGTGGGGATGACACCCCTGTGAGTGAGTCAGTCTCTGGGGTGATCCTTACTGAGCACCGGTGCAGGTGACATGCACCCATGGGGGTGACACCTCTGTGAGTGAGTCAGCCTCTGGGGTGATCCTTACTGGGCATCGCTTCAGAAGATATGTACCCATTGGGATGACACCCCTGTGGGTGAGTCAGCCTCTGGGGTGAGCCTTACTAAGCACCGCTGCAGGTGACATGCACTCATGGGAATGACACCCCTGTGGGTGAGTCAGCCTCTGGGGTGAGTCTTACTGAGCACCGCTGCAGGTGACATGCACTCATGGGAATGACACCCCTGTGGGTGAGTCAGCCTCTGGGGTTATCCTTACTGAGCACCGCTGCAGGTGACAAGCACTCATGGGAATGACACCCCTGTGGGTGAGTCAGCCTCCGGGGTGATCCTTACTGAGCACCGCTGCAGGTGACATGCACCTGTGGGGATGACACCCCAGTGGGTGACTCAGCATCTGGGGTGATCCTTACTGAGCACCGCTGCAGGTGACATGCACTCATGTGAATGACACCCCTGTGGGTGAGTCAGCCTCTGGGGTTATCCTTGCTGAGCACCTCTGCAGGTGACATGCACCCCTGGGGATGACACCCCTGTGGGTGAGTCAGCCTCTGGGTTTATCCTTACTGAGCACCGCTGCAGGTGACAAGCACTCATGGGAATGACACCCCTGTGGGTGAGTCAGCCTCTGGGGTGATCCTTACTGAGCACCGCTGCAGGTGACATGCACCTGTGGGGATGACACACCAGTGGGTGAGTCAGCATCTGGGGTGATCCTTACTGAGCCCCGCTGCAGGTGACATGCACTCATGGGAATAACACTCCTGTGGGTGAGTCAGCCTCTGGGGTGAGCCTTACTGAGCACCGCTGCAGGTGACATGCACTCATGGGAATGAAACCCCTGTGGGTGAGTCAGCCTCTGGGGTGATCCTTACTGAGCACAGCTTCAGGTGATATGTTCCCATTGGGAAGACACCCCTGTGGGTGAGTCAGCCTCTGGGGTGAGCCTTACTGAGCACCGCTGCAGGTGACATGCACCCAAGGGGATGACACCCCTGTGAGTGAGACAGAATCTGGGATGATCCTTACTGCGCACCGCCACTGCAGGTCACATACACCAATGGGAATGACACCCCTGTGGGTGAGTCAGCCTCTGGGGTGATCCTTACTTAGCACCGCTTCAGGTGACATGCACCTTTGGGGATGACACCCCTGTGGGTGAGTCAGCCTCTGGGGTGAGCCTTACTGAGCACCGCTGTAGGTGACATGCACTCATGGGAATGACACCCCTGTGGGTGAGTCAGCCTCTGGGGTGATCCTTACTGAGCACCGCTGCAGGTGACATGCACCCGTGGAGATGACACCCCTGTTGGTGAGTCAGCCTCTGGGGTGATCCTTACTGAGCAACGCTGCAGGTGACATGCACCCATGGGGATGACACCCCTGTGAGTGAGACAGAAGCTGGGGTGATCCTTACTGCGCACCGCCACAGCAGGTGACATGCACCCCTGGGGATGACTCCCCTGTGGGTGAGTCAAGCTCTGGGGTGATCCTTACTGAGCACTGCTGCATGTGAAATGCACCCATGGGGATGACACCCCTGTGAGTGAGTCAGCCTCTGGGATGATCCTTACTTAGCAACGCGGCAGGTGACATGCACCTGTGTAGATGACAACCCTGTGGGTGAGTCAGCCTCTGGGGTGATCCTTACTGAGCACCGCTGCAGGTGACATGCACTCATGGGAATGACACCCCTGTGGGTGAGTCAGCCTCTGGGGTGAGCCTTACTGAGCACCGCTGCAGGTGACATGCACTCATGGGAATGACACCCCTGTGGGTGAGTCAGCCTCTGAGGTGATCCTTACTGAGCACCGCTTCAGGTGACATGCACCTGTGGGGATGACACCCCTGTGGGTGAGTCAGCCTCTGGCGTGATCCTTACTGAGCACCGCTGCAGGTGACATGCACTCATGGGAATGACACCCCTGTGGGTGAGTCAGCCTCTGGGGTTATCCTTACTGAGCACCTCTGCAGGTGACATGCACCCGTGGGGATGACACCCCTGTGGGTGAGTCAGCCTCTGGGGTGATCCTTACTGAGCATCGCTGCAGGTGACATGCACCCATTGGGATGACACCCCTGTGAGTGAGACAGAATCTGGGATGATCCTTACTGCCCACCGCCACTGCAGGTGACATGCACCCCTGGGGATGACACCCCTGTGGGTGAGTCAGCCTCTGGGGTGATCCTTACTGAGCACCGCTGCAGGTGACATACACCAATGGGAATTACACCCCTGTGGGTGAGACAGCCTCTGGGGTGATACTTACTTAGCACCGCTTCAGGTGACATGCACTGTGGGGATGACACCCCTGTGGGTGAGTCAGCCTCTGGGGTGATCCTTACTGAGCACCGCTGCAGGTGACATGCACTCATGGGAATGACACCCCTGTGGGTGAGTCAGCCTCTGGGGTGATCCTTACTGAGCACCGCTGCAGGTGACATGCACCTGTGAGGATGACACCCCGGTTGGTGAGTCAGCCTCTGGGGTGATCCTTACTGAGCAACGCTGCAGGTGACATGCACCCATGGGTATGACAGCCCTGTGAGTGAGAGAGAATCTGGGATGATCCTTCCTGCCCACCGCCACTGCAGGCGACATGCACCCCTGGGGATGACACCCCTTTGGGTGAGTCAGCCTCTGGGGTGATCTTTACTGAGCACTGCTGCAGGTGACATGCACCCATGGGGATGACACCCCTGTGAGTGAGTCAGCCTCTGGGATGATCCTTACTTAGCACCGCGGCAGGTGACATGCACCTGTGTAGATGACACCCCTGTGCGTGAGCCAGCCTCTGGGGTGATTCTTACTGAGCACTGCGGCAGGTGACATGCACCCATGGGGATGATACCCCTGTGGGTGAGTCATCCTCTGGGGTGATCCTTACTGAGCACCGCTGCAGGTGACATTGTGGCGCCCCTGAGGGTTCAGTCACCACAGAGGTACTGCACCTCACCCAGAGGTGTGGTGTCTCCTTCTCTCAGGTAAGGAGGGAGTTCTGCCCGGAACCCCAACACCCACATTCAACACTTCACTGCTCCAGGCCGGCTGGAAGGGCAAAATGCAATTTGTTTCCTGCTGAGCTCTGTCCCTGTCTGGAGTGGAGGGAACCAAAGGTAGGGGGAACCAGTAGTGGGTGTAGATGGAGGAAGTAGAGTAGGGGAGCACCATAGTAGGAGGTATATAAAGTGAAGCCATCTTAGGGTGGTAGAACAGTTCGATCAGACAGTGAGGACAGTCAGTCAGGGAGCAGAGTCTCTTTAGGAGCTCTGCTCCACAAGTGGGGCCTAGTAACAGAGGCCCAGGAGGGGAGCATAGGAGGAAGGCTCCGTTCTATAGAAGGGATCCCAGGGGGTACGGCGAGTTCAGGACGGCACTCGCACGCCCCGAATCTGCCAGGAGGCAGAGGGATTAGGCCGCAAGAAGGGGACCGGCCCCTGGACCAGCCGTGTTACTCCAGGTCTCGGCTGGAAAAACCGGAGGCTTCTGACTTTTATAGTGCAGTTGCCACAGCCTCATCCTAGTCACCATTAGGGTCAAGTAGGTCAGGGAACTCCAGGTTACCCAGAGGGACTTCAGAGCACCCGAGCGGGACTGTGAGTGGGGAAGCGCATGGCAGGAGGGAGAAGACCCAGCGTGAAGTGGGTCTAGTGAGGAACATAAGAAAATGGGGTTCTGCCAGGTGCTCCTGACCTACCTGAGGAAGTGCTGAACCCCTGTTCTGGTTGACGCAGCGCAACGTGGGAGGCTGGCACCCGCGCAGTGTACCTGTGGAACGTACATGAGAACTGTGATTAAAAACTCGGATGACTGCACTGCACTGCCTCCGTCAGTTATTTCAGCTGTGCCATCTCTCCCTCTGCACTACAACGCCCAGCATCACCACCATCTGCACCTAAACTGCCCCGGGGGCCCGCTCCGCCTGTGGGGAGCATCAACATCCCAATTGCCACCCCATCACCCCCGGAGGACTGCAGCAGCGCTGGTAATCCTTACCAGGTACCACAGGTGGCATCACGAGCACTTCCTAAAACTACAAACCCCATATAAATAACATTTCTCTTTTTGTTGACAGCCCTGGGCCACAGACCGGGCCAGCCGCCGTGACATATCCCTTTTTCTTAGAGTCCACCGGCCCGGCACTGAGTACCCCACGGCTCTGGGGGCACGTCAACATGAACCCGTGGGGATGACATCCCTGTGGGTGAGTCAGCATCTGGGGTGATCCTTACTGAGCACCGCGGCAGGTAACATGCACCCATTGGGATGACACCCCTGAGGGTGAGTCAGCCTCTGGGGTGATCCTTACTCAGCACCGCTGCAGGTGACATGCACCCATGGGGATGACACCTCTGTGGGTGAGTCAGAGGCTGTTGTGAACCGTTAGGTTACCTTGCTCAAATGGCCTCCAAATGTGAGCTGCCTCGCCTGTTTAAATAACCTGCCTCACCTGTAGGGTTGATCCATTAGGTCAGCTGCATTAATCACCTCTGCTGCCTTATCATTGGTGGAGATTCATCCCAGGGGTGCTCTGTTAGGTCAGCTGCGTCATCACCACTCCTGCATTGGTGGACCATCATTCCCGGGGGCTGACTCACCCACAGGGGTGTCATCCCCATGGGTGTATGTCACCTGCAGCGGTGCTCAATAATAACGGATCCACCCCAGGGACTGACTCACCCACAGAGATGTCCTTTCACCTGCAGAGATGAGTAATAAGTGCTAACCATAACCCTAACCCTAAACCCTAACACTAACAAACATGATACACTCTGCTAAAAGCCACCTACTATATTAGTGGCGTTGAAGTTCAACTGTTTTCAGCATTAAAAAATTTTTTTTTTTTGTCTTGCTAGGCAGAGTCCATAAAAGATTTTTTTGTGTCGCAAACATGATAAACTCTGCTAAAAGCCGCCTACTACATTAGTGGCATTGAAGTATAGATGTTTTCAGCGTTAAAAAATAGATTTTTTGTCTTGCTAGGCAGAGTCCACAAAAGATTTTTTTGCGTCGCAAACGTGTAACTCTTTGCTAATAGTCACCTACTATTTTAGTGGTGGTGAACTTTGGCTGTTTTCAGAGTTAAAAAATAGATTTCTTGTCTTGCTAGGCAGAGTCCACAAAAGTCTTTTTTGTGTCGCAAACGTGATACACTCTGCTAAAAGCCACCCACTACATTAGTGGCTTTGAAGTTCAGCTGTTTTCATAGTTAAAAATAGATTTTTTTTCTTGCTAGGCAGAGTCCACAAAAGTCTTTTTTGTGTCGCAAACGTGATACACTCTGCTAAAATCCACCTACTACATTAGTGGCGTTGAAGTTCAGCTGTTTTCAGAGTTAAAAAATCAATATTTTGTCTTACTAGGCAGAGTCCACAAAAGATTTTTTTTGTGTCGCAAATATGATACACTTTGAAAAACGCCACCTACTATTTTAGTGGAGGTGAACATCAGCTGTTTTCAGAGTTAAAAAATAGATTTTTTTGTCTTGCTAGGCAGAGTCCATAAAAGATTTTTTTTGTGTCACAAACATGATACATTCTGCAAAAAGCCACCTACTATTTTAGTGGCGGTGAACTTCAGCTGTTTTCAGAGTCAAAAAATAGATTTTTTGTCTAGCTAGGCACAGTCCACAAATGATTTTTTTGTGTTACAAACATGATACACTTTGATAAACGCCACCTACTATTTTAGTGGCAGTGAACTTCAGCTGTTTTCATCTTTAAAAAATAGTTTTTTTGTCTTGCTAGCCAGAGTCCACAAAATATTTTTTTGTGTCACAAATGTGATACAGTTTGCTAAAAGCAGCCTACTATTTTAGTGGCGGTGTACTTCAGCTGTTTTCAGAGTCAAAAAATAGTTTTTTTGTCTAACTAGGCACAGTCCACAAAATATTTTTTTTGTATCGCAAACGTGATACACTCTGCTAAAAGCCACCTACTACATTAGTGGCTTTAAAGTTCAGCTGTTTTCATAGCTTAAAAATTGTATGTTTTGTCCTGCTAGGCAGAGTCCACAAAAGATTTTTTTTGTGTCACAAATGTGATACACTTTGCTAAAAGCCACCTACTATTTTAATGGCGTTTAACTTCAGCTGTTTTCATCGTTAAAAAATAAATATTTTGTCTTGCTAGGCAGAGTCCACAAAAGATTTTTTGCGTCGCAAACCTGATACATTCTGCTAAAAGCCACCTACAATTTTAGTGGCGGTGAACTTCAGCTGTTTTCAGAGTAAAAAAATGTATTTTTAGTCTTGCTAGGCAGAGTCCACAAAAGTTTTTTTTGTGTCACAAATGTGATACACTCTCCTAAAAGCCACTTACTACATTAGTAGCGTTGAACTTCAGCTGTTTTCAGAGTTAAAAAATAGATTTTTTTGTCTTGCTAGGCAGAGTCCACAAAAGATTATTTTGTGTCGCAAACGTGATACATTCTGCTAAAAGCCACCTACCATTCTAGTGGCGTTGATATACAGCTGTTTTCAGAGTTTAACAAAATGATTTTTTTGTCTTGCTAGGCAGAGTCCACAAAAGATTGTTTTGTGTTGCAAACGTGATACAGTTTGCTAAAAGCAACCTACTATTTTAGCGGTGGTGTACTTCAGCTGTTTTCAGAGTCCAAAAATAGTTTTTTTGTCTTGCTAGCCAGAGTCCACAAAAGATTTTTTTGTGTCACAAATGTGATACAGTTTGCTAAAAGCGACCTACTATTTTAGTGGTGGTGTACTTCAGCTGTTTTCAGAGTCAAAAAATAGTTTTTTTGTCTTGCTAGCCAGAGTCCATATAAGATTTTTTTGTGTCACAAATGTGATACAGTTTGCTAAAAGCAACCTACTATTTTAGTGGTGGTGTACTTCAGCTGTTGTCAGATTAAAAAAATAGATTTTTTTGTCTTGCTAGGCAGAGTCCATAAAAGATTTTTTGTGTCGCAAACGTGATACATTCTGCTAAAAGCCACCTATTACATTAGTGGCGTTGAAGTTTAGCTGTTTTCATAGTTAAAAAAAAACAACTTTTTTCTCTTGCTAGGCAGAGTCCACAAAAGATTTTTTTGTGTCGCAAACATAATATACTCTGCTAAAAAAACACCTACTACATTAGTGGCGTTGAAGTTCAGCTATTTTCATAGTAAAAAATAGATTTTTTTGTCTTGCTAGGCAGAGTCCACAAAAGATTATTTTGTGTCACAAACGTGATACATTCTGCTAAAAGCCACCTACTATTCTAGGGGCGGTGAACTTCAGCTGTTTTCAGAGTTTAAAAAATTGATTTTTTTGTCTTGCTAGGCAGAGTCCACAAAAGATTGTTTTTTGTCGCAAACATGATACACTTTGCTAAAAGCCACATACTATTTTAATGGTGGTGTACTTCAGCTGTTTTCAGAGTCAAAAAATAGTTTTTTTGTCTTGCTAGCCAGAGTCCATAAAATATTTTTTTGTGTCACAAATGTGATTCAGTTTGCTAAAAGCAACCTACTATTTTAGTGGTGGTGTACTTCAGCTGTTTTCAGAGTCAAAAAAATAGTTTTTTTGTCTAACTAGGCACAGTCCACAAAATATTTTTTTGTGTCGCAAATGTGATACACTCTGCTAAAAGCCACCTACTACATTAGTGGTGTTGATATTCAGCTGTTTTCGAAGTTAAAAAATAGATTTTTTGTCTAGCAAGGCAGAGTCCACAAAAGATTTGTTTGTTTCACAAACATGATACTCTTTGCTAAAAGCCACCTACTATTTTAGTGGCGGTGAACTTCAGCTGTTTTCAGAGTTAAAAAATAGATTTTTTATCTTGCTAGGCAGAGTCCACCAAAGTTTTTTTGTGTCGCAAATGTAGCACCCCGAGGGCTCGGCTGCTACAGGGGTATTGCACCACAAACCAGAGGTGTGATATTCCACTCCCGGGTAAGGATGGATTGTGGACCAGGACTCGTTAGGCTGCATGCACCACACACACCCCATTTCCGAGGGACAGGTCAACGGTGCTCCCACCAGACAGGAGTGCAGGCATCTGTCCCTGTCTGGAGTGGGGAGGGGAAGGAAAATCCAGTGGTGTAGGAGCAGATAGGGGTGGGTCTCTGGGCATAGGTAGGAGCCCATTGGTTGCTAGTCACCTGGGTTCACACATAGAGGGAAGTATATAAGGTGGGCACCATCTTAGGAGTCAGTCGAGTTCAGTGCAGTCTGTGAGGAGAGCAGACAGGGAGCAGCAGCTCAGGCTGGGTGCTGCTCCAGAGGCAGGCCTAGAGAAGAGGCCGGAGCCTGAGAGGAGAAGGAGAAGTAGGAACTGGAACTGGAACAGAAAGGAAACAAGAAACAGAACATTAAGAAAGGCCTAGAGACACGAGAGAAGAAGGAACCCCATAGGCCCAGGAGATTGCGGGTGAAGGGTTGGCAGAGCAGGGTACCGGAACCCAAATTGGTGGAGGCAACAGATTCCTCAGCCAAAGACCAGAGGTTGTGACCACATTTTGGTGCGACCCCTCACTACATCCACCAGGAAAGCATACCACATAGGGTCAGGGAAACCGGAGATAGGTTTCGCCAAGAGAAGGCCCGAGGGAGCTGGACAAAGGTGGGTCACTGGTGAGGACGGCCAGAGAAGGGAAGAGAAGGGAGCCCTGTGCCACGTTCTGGAATTGCCTGGGAGTTGGTCGAGCCCCTTGCCTGGTGGACGCAGCACGGCTTGGGCAGTCATCGCCTGCAGGATTGACATGAATAACAACAGTGAGTAAAGCATTGGAAACTGCAACCCCAGATCTCTGTGCTTCTTCACCGCACCAGCACTACTGGTGCTGGGACACTCGCGCACCATCACTCCCATCATCTACACTAGCTGCCCTGAGGCAATACTTCTCCCGTGGGGAGTTATCCCATACTTGGCTGCGCATACAACATCAGCCTCAGTGGTCTACAGCGCAGCGGCGGTCCCCACTGACCGCAATCCACGGGTGGCGTAGTCGGACATTTGTCACATTACTAAAACTGCCACTGAATTGACCGCCCTGGGCACGGACCGGGTCAGCGCCACGGAGACTACAACCCCCAGCGATCCGGCTCCGGGTATCCCCTGCACAGCACAGGCCCAGGGGGCGCGTCACAAACGTGATACATTCTTCTAAAAGCCACCTACTGTCACGATACCACCCCTCACTGTTTCTGGGATGCAGTTACTGACAGCTCAGCCGTCAGTTCTTGTACAGGGGCGTGCTGGAGCTGTCAGTCCTGTGATTGACAGCTCGACCGTCAAATCTGGTACAGGGGCATGCAATAGCTCAGTGTGGTGACTGACAGCTCGGCTATCCGATCTGAGACTGGGAAGCACTGGCTATCTTCAGGTGTTCATTATCCCAGGTGATTGCCTGGCTACTTAACTGAGCTGTTTGTCCCAGATCTCTGCCAGATCTCTGCCAGATGTACATTGTAACGGGTCTGGGAGGCGGAACCTCTGAGCAACTTATACAAGGGGGTGGTCCTTGTAAGGAAGCGGGTGGCGACCAGGGAAGACAGGCAGGCAGTCACAGCAGGTGACCGGGACAGTCTCTGGGTAAACGGGCAGGAGGTCACGGCAAGTGACTGGGACAGTCTCTGGGTAAACGGGCAGGAGGTCACAGCAAGTGACCGGGACAGTCTCTGGGTAAACGGGCAGGAGGTCACGGCAAGTGACCGGGGCAGTCTCTGGGTAAACGGGCAGGAGGTCACAGCAAGTGACCGGGACAGTCTCTGGGTAAACGGGCAGGAGGTCACAGCAAGTGACCGGGACAGTCTCTGGGTAAACGGGCAGGTACGACCTGTGACGGCTGAGCCTCCAGGTAGGCTAGCAGGCAGATGGCAGATGAGTGCTCCCAGGTGAGCAGGCGAGAGTCTCAGGATAAGCAGGTGGTCACAGCATGTGACGGTGGAGCCTCCAGGTAGGCTAACAGGCAGGTAGCAGATGAGCGCTCCCAGGTGAGCGGGCAAGAGTCTCTGGACTGGCAGGTGGTCACAGCACGTGACGGCGGAGCCTCCAGGTAGGCTAACAGGCAGGTAGCAGATGAGCGCTCCCAGGTGAGCAGGCAAGAGTCTCTGGACTGGCAGGTGGTCACAGCACGTGACGGCGGAGCCTCCAGGTAGGCTAGCAGACAGGTAGCAGGTGAGCGCTCCCAGGTGAGCGGGCAAGCTGGTCCATAGACAGACTGACAGGTGTCGGAAGGCAGACCGTCGGACCTCAGGCTAGCAAGCAGGAAAGCGGATGACAGGCAGGAATCAGGCAGCAAACTGGCAGGAAACTGGCAGGCAACTGGCAGGAAACTGGCAGGTAACAGGCAGGTAACAGGCAGGTAACAGGCAGGTAACAGGCAACGGGACCTGAGGGCTGAAGCAGAGTAGTGAACAGTGCAACAACATTGCTCGGGCACCTCCATTTTGGAGGAGGTGCCTTATATATGGAGGGATCCTCCGGCCATTGGCCGGGGACTCCTTAGGGCGACGCGCGCGGCCCCTTCAAGAGAGGGGGAGCGCGCGCGCGCGCCCTAAGCACAGTGACCGGGGGAGAGCGGGCGCCGCAAGCAGAGCGGGAGGAAGCCGCCGGGCACGGAGCAGAGAGGTGAGGGGAACAGCGTCCCTGCCTAGCAGGAGGCAGGGACGCCGACGCTACAGTACCCCCCCCCCTTTCGGCCCCCCTTTTTTAGGCCAGACAGAAATTTAGCAAGGATGAGAGGGGCATGGATGTTCTCCCGGGGCTCACATGTTCTCTCCTCAGGACCAAACCCCTTCCAATCCACTAAAAAAAAGGTCTTTCCTCTTACCCTTTTGGTGGCCAGAATGTTCTCTACCTCAAACTCGTCCTCAGCAGAAACCGGAGCAGGAGGCGTACCTGTAGACTTGGAAAAGGAGTTAAGTACCACAGGTTTGAGAAGAGATACATGGAAGGAGTTAGGGATCCGCAAGTTGGCCGGGAGTTTCAATTTATAGGCCACCGGGTTGATCTGTTTGATAACCTCCAGTGGGCCGATGAACCGAGGCCCTAACTTGTAGGAAGGAATCTTGAGCCGGACATATTTGGATGAGAGCCAGACTTTATCTCCGGGACGAAACTGTGGGGAATCCAGGCGTTTTTTGTCGGCGTGTCTCTTCATCCGCTCGGACGACTGAAGGAGTGCGGATCGGGTACTCTCCCAAATGGAGGAAAATTTGCTAACGAGAGATTCCGCGGCCGGGTTGTCCACAGAGGTGGAGACAGGAAAAGGGATCCGAGGATGCTGACCGAAGACTACAAAAAACGGGGATTTAGAAGAAGATTCGCTCTCGTGATTGTTGTAAGAGAACTCGGCCCATGGTAGGAGATCCACCCAGTCTGAATGGTGGGCATTAACGAAGTGCCGGAGGTAACTGGTCAAATTCTGATTGATCGGCTCCACTTGACCATTGGACTGTGGGTGGTAAGCGGAGGAGAAGTCCAGGGTGACGTCGAGCAGTTTACATGTGGCTCTCCAGAAGCGTGAGGTGAACTGAACCCCACGATCCGACACGATGTGGAGAGGCAGACCATGGAGACGGAAGATGTGGCGGATAAAGTCTTTAGCTAGCTCGGGAGCAGACGGAAGGCCTGGCAGGGGAATAAAATGAGCCATTTTGGAAAAGCGGTCAGCGACCACCCAAATGACCGTACAACCGGCAGAGACGGGGAGATCTGTTATGAAGTCCATAGCTATATGTTGCCACGGGGCAGCAGGCACAGGCAGAGGAAGAAGGAGGCCGGCAGGCAGGTGTCTCGGAACTTTGTTGCGGGCGCAGGACACACAGGCAGAAACAAAGTCAATTACATCCTTGTGTAGGGTAGGCCACCAGTAGTGCCGGGAAATAAGCTGGAGGGTCTTTTTCTGACCGGCGTGCCCAGCTAGCTTAGACGAGTGACCCCAGTGTAGAATCTTCTCCCGATCGGACTCCGTTACAAACGTCTTACCGGGAGGGAGACGATTTAGGCCTACGGGGGCTACCTGCATTACTCTGGCGGGATCGATGATGTGTTTAGGCTCCTCCTCAAGATCAGACACCAGAAAGGATCAGACAGGGCGTCAGCTTTGATGTTTTTGTCAGCCGGACGAAAATGAAGAATGAAATCAAAGCGGGCAAAAAACAAAGACCACCGGGCTTGGCGCGGGTTAAGTCTCTGGGCGCTCTGGAGATATGCCAAGTTCTTGTGGTCAGTGTAAATTATTACCGGGTGGAGAGCCCCCTCCAGCAGGTAACGCCACTCCTCCAGTGCCATCTGAATGGCCAACAATTCTCGGTCTCCTATAGAATAATTGCGCTCAGAAGAGGAGAAAAGTTTGGAGAAAAAGCCGCAGGTTACCTTTCTTCCGGAAGAAGATTTTTGGGTAAGTACCGCCCCAGCTCCGGAGGAGGAGGCGTCAACTTCTAGGAAGAATTGTTTGTTGCCGTCCGGATGCAGCACCAAGGCGGAGAGGAAGGCCTGTTTTAAGGAAAGAAATGCCTCCTCTGCTTCTGGCGGCCATTCTCTGGGGTTCGTACCTTTACGGGTGAGAGCAGAGATAGGGGCGGTCCGGGAAGAGAAGTGCGGTATGAACAGGCGGTAATAGTTGGCGAAGCCCAGGAACCGCTGAATAGCCTTCAACCCCTCTGGTCGGGGCCACTTCTGGATGGCAGACAGTTTCTCAGGATCCATTTGTAGACCTGTCTGAGAGATTATGTAGCCCAGAAATGGAAGAGAGGTCTGCTCAAAGATGCACTTCTCATATTTAGCGTAGAGGTGGTTCTGCCTGAGCCTGAGCAGGACCTGACGAACGTCCCTCCGGTGAGTAGGAAGATCCGGAGAGAAGACCAAGATATCGTCCAGGTACATCACCACGCAGGAGTAGAGAAGATCACGGAAGATGTCATTGACCAACTCTTGAAAGACGGCAGGAGCGTTACAGAGACCGAAGGGCATCACAAGGTACTCATAGTGGCCGTCCCGGGTATTGAATGCCGTCTTCCACTCATCCCCCTGACGGATACAGACCAGGTTATACGCCCCACGGAGATCCAGTTTGGTGAAGATTCTAGCCCCCCTCAGACGGTCAAATAATTCAGGAATAAGCGGAAGGGGGTATTTATTCTTCACAGTAATCTGGTTTAGGCCTCTATAGTCTATACATGGACGGAGTGAGACGTCCTTCTTTTTGACAAAGAAGAAGCCTGCTCCCGCCGGGGAGGTAGATTTCCGGATAAATCCCCGGGCCAGGTTCTCCTCAATATATTCAGACATGGACCGGGTTTCAGCAGCGGACAAAGGGTAGATTCGCCCATGGGGAGGAGTAGAGCCGGGCATCAGGTCGATTGGGCAGTCGTATGGTCTATGAGGAGGTAAAGTCTCTGCCTCTTTTTTATTGAAGACATCCGCATAAGACCAATAGGGAACCGGAAGACAGGGGCAGATTGGCTGGGGTAGGAGAAGGACGGGCAGGACGAACGGGAACTAGACAAGTCTTATGGCAGTCCTGTCCCCAGCGAAGGACCTCTCCGGTCTGCCAGTCAAGCACGGGTGCATGTTTCTGGAGCCAAGGCAGGCCAAGCAATAGTGCGTGAGAGAGTCCAGGCAGAACATGAAAGGAGATGCTCTCAGAATGCAGCATTCCCACCTGTAGAGTCAGAGATTCGGTGATGAGTTGGATGGGATGTGGTAAGAGACCCCCATCCATGGCGGCGACAGATAAAGGTACGGCCAGAGGTTTGGTGGGAATGTGGTATTTTTCTACCAGGGATTGAGAGATGAGATTTCCAGCAGCTCCAGAGTCAAGTTGAGCCAGTTCAAAATAGCGGTTCTCTCCGCAGAGGATAGAAACAGACAGCATCAGGGATGGAGAGGGTTTACTTTTGTCTTGGGCGACCTCTCTGAGCGATCCTAGACACAGGCGTTTCCCGACTTCTCAGGGCAGGAACGGATCCGGTGCTCCTTACTGCCACAGTAGAAACAGCTCCCCTCGGCACGACGTAAGTCTTGACCATCTTCATAGAATCATAGAATCATAGAATGGTAGAGTTGGAAGGGACCTCCTGGGTCATCTGGTCCAACCCCCTGCTCAAAGCAGGATTCACTAGATCATCTCAGACAGATGTCTGTCCAGCCTCTGTTTAAAGACGTCCATTGAAGGGGAACTCACCACCTCTCGTGGCAGCCTGTTCCACTCATTAATCACCCTAACTGTCAAAAAGTTTTTTCTAATATCTAATCTGTGTCTCCTCCCATTTAGTTTCATCCCATTGCTTCTAGTCTTTCCTTGTGCAAATGAGAATAAAGATGATCCTTCTACAATGTGACAGCCCTTGACATATTTGTAGACAGCTATTAAGTCTCCTCTCAGTCTTCTTTTTTGCAAGCTAAACATTCCCAAATCCTGCAACCGTTCCTCATAGGACATGGTTTGCAGACCAGTCACCATTCTGGTCGCTCTTCTCTGAACTTGCTCCAGTTTGTCTATGTCTTTTTTAAAATGTGGTGCCCAAAACTGTACACAGTATTCCAGATGAGGTCTGACCAAAGAGGAGTAAAGACCGATAATGACTTCACGTGATCTAGACTGTATGCTTCTGTTAATACATCCCAGAATTGTATTTGCCTTTTTTGCTGCTGCATCACACTGTTGACTCATGTTCAGTCTATGATCTATTAGTATACCTAAGTCTTTTTCACATGTACTGTTGCTTAGCTCTATTCCTCCCATTCTGTATATGCTTTTTTCATTTTTATTGCCCAGATGTAGTACTTTGCATTTTCCCTGTTAAAAACCATTCTGTTGGTTGCTGCCCACTGCTCCAGTTTATTTAGGTCTTTTTGAATCCTCTCTCTCTCTTCTCTAGTATTAGCTATCCCTCCTAGCTTTGTGTCATCAGCAAATTTAATCAGTTTACCCTCAATTCCTTCATCTAAATCATTGATAAAGATGTTGAACAATACAGGTCCCAGGACGGAGCCCTGTGGTACCCCACTTGAGACATTCATCCAGCTGGATGTGAAGCCATTTACAACCACCCTTTGAGTCCGATCACTAAGCCAGTTATGAATCCACCTAACAGTTGCCTGGTCCATTGCATACTTGGTCATTTTTTCAATAAGGATGGTGTGAGATACTTTGTCAAATGCTTTGCTGAAGTCACGATATACTATATCTACAGCATTTCCCTGATCCACCCAGTCAGTGATTCTGTCATAGAAGGAAATTAAGTTAGTCTGACATGACTTGTTAGTTACAAACCCATGCTGACTCTGGTTAATCACTTCATTCTTATCCATGTACTTACATACATGTTGTTTAATAATTTGTTCAAAGATCTTTCCTGGTATAGAAGTCAGACTCACCAGCCTATAGTTCCCTGGGTCCACCTTCTTCCCCTTTTTGAAGATAGGAACAACATTTGCTCTTCTCCAGTCTTCTGGGACTTCTCCTGTTCTCCAAGAATTTTCAAAGATTATGGAGAGTGGTTCTAAAATTTCTTCTACGATCTCCTTCAGTACTCTGGGGTGTAATTCATCTGGACCTGGAGACTTGAACTCATTTATGTTAGCTAAATATTCCCTCACAATCTTTCTGTTTACAGATAACTTGGATTCCTCTATTCCTTTAAAAGGACAGTGAAGATCAGTTGATGTTACATTTTCTTTCTGAGAGAAAACAGATGCAAAATAGGAATTAAAAAGTTCGGCCTTCTCAACATCCTCTCTTACCATTTCTCCATTTTCATCCTGTAAAAATCCTATAGCATCTTTGACTTTTCTTTTACTTTTGACATACCCCCAAAATCCTTTTTTATTGCTTTTGACATCTCTTGCAAGCCTTAATTCATTGTCAGCTTTAGCTAACCTGATACGTGCCCTACAGAATCTGCAGACTGCATTATAATCTTCTTTAGATATGCCTCCCTCTTTCCATTTAATAAACATTTCTTTCTTTCTTTTTAGCATGTGTTTAAGTTCTGTGTTCATCCATCCTGGTTTCCTTAAATGCTTCCCATTCTTCCTACTTTTCGGGATTGTTAACGATTGTGCTTTGAGAATCTCATTTTTAAAAATTTCCCATCCTTCCTGGACATTTTTGTCCTTAAGGACATCCAGCCATTGGATCCCTCCTATTCTCTTTCTGAGTCTCTTAAAATCTGCCTTTCTAAAATCTAACCTTGAAGTTTGAGTCTTCACATGTCTTCCTCCTCTAGTTATCCAAAATTCTATAATAGCATGATCGCTGCCTCCTAGGGTCCCAGCCACCTTTACCTCCTCAACCATTTCCTCCCTGTTTATAAGGATTAGATCCAAAGTAGTAGATCCCCTTGTTTTCTCCCCTACCTTTTGGAAGATAAAGTTGTCAGCAAGAGAGGATAAGAATTTGCTTGACCTGTTAGTTTTACTTGAGAGAGATTCCCAGCAAATGTCTGGATAGTTGAAATCTCCCATGACCACTACGTCATATTTTTTGGAGAACTTGGTCATTTGATACATAAAGAGTTCATCCATATCTTCAGCTTGCCCAGGTGGCCTGTAGTAAATGCCTACAATGGTGTCCTTTCCGTTGTTCTCTCCTTGTATTCTTACCCAAACAGTTTCCACAGAACTCCCAGTCTCTGAAGCTTCAATCTCTGTGCAGATATACGCTTTTCTAACATACAATGCAACACCTCCTCCTCGTTTATCAAGTCTGTTTCTTGCAAATAAGTTGTATCCTTTTAGCCTTTTATTCCAATCATGTGTATCGTCCCACCAAGTTTCAGTGATTCCAATGACATCATATTCCTTTTCCTGCATTAGTAGTTCCAATTCTCCTTGTTTGTTGCCCATGCTTTGTGCATTTGCATTTTAGTTTGTGATTGGTTTCTCTTCCTCCCATATTTTTATTATTTAAATTGTTTTGTATTTGTTCTTCTTTTCCACTTCCAGTAGCAGAGATCTCAATAGTATTTGTCAGCTGTATGGCTTTTTCTGGCCTTTTGCTTCCCTTCCCACATTGTTCTAGTTTAAAGCTCTTCTGATGAGTGTAGCAAGGCGACTTCCAAATACATGTTTTCCAGTCTTCGTAAGGTGCACCCCATCTCTAGCAAGTAGTCCATCGTATAGGTAATTCATTCCGTGATCCAGAAATCCAAATCCTTGTTGACGGCACCATCGACGTAGCCAGTTGTTCACCTGTAGAATCTTATTCCACCTCATTGTTCCATGGCCATCCACTGGGAGGATGGATGAGAAGACCACCTGCGCTCCCAATTCTTTCACTTTCTTGCCTAAGTCTTCAAAGTCACTGCAGATGGTTTCCAGGTCCTTTCTTGCGGTGTCATTTGTCCCCACATGTATTAGCAGGAATGGGTAGTGATCTGTAGGTCTGAAGAGTCTTGATATCCTGTCAGACACATCTTTAATTTTTGCTCCTGGAAGACAGCACATTTCTCTTGAGGTTATGTCTGGTCTGCAGATAGCGGCCTTTGTTCCTCTTAACAGGGAATCCCCCATGACCACCACTCTCCATTTTTTCTTCACAACATTCTTCTTTCTCCATCCAGGAGGATTCTGAGGGCTTACAAGGTTATTCATTGCTGGCAAAGTCTTATTTTGCTGTATTTCTTCATGGTTCTCCTGCGTGAGAGCCTGGTACTGGTTCCTGAGCAGTATGGGTGCTGACTGCCTCTCGATCCTCCGGCTTCTGTGGGTCACATGCTTCCATTCCTCTGTTTCGTCAGGTGCAGTTCGAATTTCTTCTCTTTCTGAATCATGAAGAGATAATTCTGCTCTGTCTAAGAACTCTTCACCTTCCTTAATGATTTTCAAGGTAGTTAACCTCTCTTCTAGATTTCGCAACTTTTCCTCCAACAGGGACACAAGCTTGCATTTCTGGCATGTGAAGTTTGGCTTTTCCACTGGCATGTCTGTGAACATGTAGCAGGATATGCAGCTCACCAAATGGCTCCTGGACTCTTCCATGTTCTTATTGTTAATGTTCAGAAAACAGTGAAAAAAGCTTAAATAAAAGCTTCAAAATGCGTGCGCCGGTAGGCGCGCGGTTTACCGATATCCTCTTTTCAGCTCCAACAGCCAAAATCCAGTGTTCTTTGAGCTCGCGGAGACTCTTCACTTACCCCAAAATGCAGTGGGAATATGCAAATTATCTCCTCAGGACTCCTCCCCTGGTTTACCGATGTCCTCTTTTCAGCTCCAACAGCCAAAATCCAGTGTTCTTTGAGCTCGCGGAGACTCTTCACTTACCCCAAAATGCAGTGGGAATATGCAAATTATCTCCTCAGGACTCCTCCCCTGGTTTACCGATGTCCTCTTTTCAGCTCCAACAGCCAAAATCCAGTGTTCTTTGAGCTCGCGGAGACTCTTCACTTACCCCAAAATGCAGTGGGAATATGCAAATTATCTCCTCAGGACTCCTCCCCTGGTTTACCGTTGTCCTCTTTTCAGCTCCAACAGCCAAAATCCAGTGTTCTTTGAGCTCGCGGAGACTCTTCACTTACCCCAAAATGCAGTGGGAATATGCAAATTATCTCCTCAGGACTCCTCCCCTGGTTTACCGATGTCCTCTTTTCAGCTCCAACAGCCAAAATCCAGTGTTCTTTGAGCTCGCGGAGACTCTTCACTTACCCCAAAATGCAGTGGGAATATGCAAATTATCTCCTCAGGACTCCTCCCCTGGTTTACCGATGTCCTCTTTTCAGCTCCAACAGCCAAAATCCAGTGTTCTTTGAGCTCGCGGAGACTCTTCACTTACCCCAAAATGCAGTGGGAATATGCAAATTATCTCCTCAGGACTCCTCCCCTGGTTTACCAATGTCCTCTTTTCAGCTCCAACAGCCAAAATCCAGTGCTCTTTGAGCTCGCGGAGACTCTTCACTTACCCCAAAATGCAGTGGGAATATGCAAATTATCTCCTCAGGACTCCTCCCCTGGTTTGGTCGACCTGCATAGGCTCAGGTGAGTGTGCCTGGGGAGTAACAGAGGGAGTGACGGGTCTCTGGAAGGTAGGGACTAGACGTGGAATCCTCCTCTCACGGGTGACCTCCCTAGCGCGCTCCTGGAACCGGATGTCAATCCGGGTGGCAAGTGTAATCAAGTCGTCGAGAGTGGTAGGAATGTCCCGACCGGTGAGTTCATCTTTAATACGGCCGGACAGACCCTCCCAGAAGACGGACACCAGGGCGTCGTTATCCCAGGCCAGCTCCGAAGCAAGGGTACGGAACCGTATGGCATATTGGCCCACGGTGAGACTCCCTTAACGGAGGCGTAGCAAAGATGAGGCGGATGAGGTCTTCCATCCGGGTTCGTCGAAGACCTTCCGGAAAGCCATGAGAAAGGCTGGCAGGTCGGACACCAGAGGGTCTCCTCTCTCCCATAGAGGATTTAGCCAAGCCAGTGCCTCTCCCGTGAGATGGGACATGATGAAGGCTACTTTGGCCCGGTCGGAATTAAACTGGTGGGACTGGTGTTCAAAGTGCAGGGTGCACTGGTTAATGAAGCCCCGAGCTTGAGCGGAGTCGCCTCCGAAGCGTGGAGGTGCAGAAAGCCAGATTCCAGAGCAGGATACTATGGTATTGGTGGGCAGCGGAGCAGCCGGGCTGCGAGTCATGACACTAGCGGTGGTTGCTGGTGGGGCAGTCAAAGTGTCCAGGCGAGTATTGACATTCCGCAGGTGACCCAGGATGGACTCCTGTTGGGACCTCTGTCGGGACAGTTCATGACAAAGGTCCGAGAGCGAGGGAGCTTGAGTGCCACCGGGTTCCATGGCCCGAGCAAACTGTAACGGGTCTGGGAGGTGGAACCTCTGAGCAACTTATACAAGGGGGTGGTCCTTGTAAGGAAGCGGGTGGCGACCAGGGAAGACAGGCAGGCAGTCACAGCAGGTGACCGGGACAGTCTCTGGGTAAACGGGCAGGAGGTCACGGCAAGTGACCGGGACAGTCTCTGGGTAAACGGGCAGGAGGTCACAGCAAGTGACCGGGACAGTCTCTGGGTAAAAGGGCAGGAGGTCACGGCAAGTGACCGGGGCAGTCTCTGGGTAAACAGGCAGGAGGTCACAGCAAGTGACCGGGACAGTCTCTGGGTAAACGGGCAGGAGGTCACAGCAAGTGACCGGGACAGTCTCTGGGTAAATGGGCAGGTATGACCTGTGACTGCTGAGCCTCCAGGTAGGCTAGCAGGCAGATGGCAGATGAGTGCTCCCAGGTGAGCAGGCGAGAGTCTCAGGATAAGCAGGTGGTCACAGCACGTGACGGCGGAGCCTCCAGGTAGGCTAACAGGCAGGTAGCAGATGAGCGCTCCCAGGTGAGCAGGCAAGAGTCTCTGGACTGGCAGGTGGTCACAGCACGTGACGGCGGAGCCTCCAGGTAGGCTAGCAGACAGGTAGCAGGTGAGCGCTCCCAGGTGAGCGGGCAAGCTGGTCCATAGACAGACTGACAGGTGTCGGAAGGCAGACCGTCGGACCTCAGGCTAGCAAGCAGGAAAGCGGATGACAGGCAGGAATCAGGCAGCAAACTGGCAGGAAACTGGCAGGTAACAGGCAGGTAACAGGCAGGTAACAGGCAACGGGACCTGAGGGCTGAAGCAGAGTAGTGAACAGTGCAACAACATTGCTCGGGCACCTCCATTTTGGAGGAAGTGCCTTATATATGGAGGGATCCTCCGGCCATTGGCCGGGGACTCCTTAGGGCAACGCGCTCGGCCCCTTTAAGAGAGGGGGAGCGCGCGCGCGCGCCCTAAGCACAGTGACCAGGGGAGAGCGGGCGCTGCAAGCAGAGCGGGAGGAAGCCGCCGGGCACGGAGCAGAGAGGTGAGGGGAACAGCGTCCCTGCCTAGCAGGAGGCAGGGACGCCGACGCTACATACATTCAGCTAGTGTGTGTGGTTTGTGCTATGTGCCTTGCGTTTCGTTTATTGATCTTCTGCTGCCTGACCTCGGACCTTGTTCTGACATCTGTCTGTTTAACCCCTTCAGCTCTGATCTGCTGTCCTCCTGGAATTCTGACCAACGGTACGTTACCTGACTATGCCTTTGCCTCTTCCCTCTGTTTATGACGTACCCTCCTGGCTTTGACTTCGGACTCCTTAGGGTTAGGGTTAGGGTTACGGTTGGGGTCAGCGTCACATTATGTCTGGCCCATACATTTTTCTTTTTCGCCAGTATGGAGACTGTCCACACTATCTGTGATCAGGTGGCAAACCTGAATCAGATGACTCAGGATCTGGCTAGGGAATGCCAGAGTCTGGAGTCATCACAATGTCAGTTGCAGTGTCAGATAACTAATTTAATGAAGACTTCCCATAGCCCTCCACTGCCAGCAGTGGTTGTGATGTCAGTACTCTCTGATGTACAGTTGGTCTCTCCTGAACATGTAATAGCCCTCCCTGATAAATTTTCTGGAGAGAAAGACCAGTTTAGAATCTTTAGGGAGAGCTGTTGGTTATTTTTTACCCTGAGCCCCCGATCGTCAGGGGAGGAGTTCCATCGGGTGGGAATAATCATGTCCCTACTGTGAGGGGGCCCTCAGACTTGAGCATTTTCCTTGTCCCCACAATCCCCAGAACGGTTTTCTGTTGACGACTTATTTGACAGTTTAGAACTGATATATGACGAACCTGACAGGATCCAGGTCGCTGAGGATAAAATTACGAACCTGGCACAAGGGGGTCGCACAGCTGAGGACTAGTGTACTGAGTTCCGGCAGTGGTCCACTGCAGTTCTGTGGGACGATGCAGCTCTCCAGTGCCTGTTCCACAAAGGCCTTTCCGAAACCCTTAAGGACACCCTGGTCCTGCATGATGCCCCTTGTTCTCTGGCCGACGCCACGACCCAGGCCATACGAATGGACCATAGAATCCATGAGAGATGGGATGAACAGCAGGCTACCCATTATTCTTCCCCGGAGCAGGTCCATTTACTGGAGGTGGAGCCATCAGAGATTAGAATCGCCACTCTTCGTGTTGTAGAGAAAAAACATAGACAATATCTCGGACTCTGTCTGTACTGTGGTTTCTCTGGACATTTTCTCAAGGATTGCCCTACTCGTCCTCAGGCTACGAAACCATCAGGAGAATGTCTGAGTCTGGGTGATGGCCGAGGAGGTCACCCAGACTCCCAGGTACCTTTTTCTTCCTCTACTAAAGTACAGATAAATACTGTGTTATCCTTCGAGAACCAGGTGTTATCAACATTGGCGTTCATTGACTGTGGGTCTGCTGCTAACTTTATTGATTCGGGACTGGTTCTGAAGTTAGGGTTAGGGACAGTTAGTTTAGAAAGACCCATGCAAATCTTCGCCCTTGACAAGACACCATTATCCCGGAATTTGGTCAAGAAGGTAACGGTGGATTTCATGCTTCAAGTAGGAGGTCTCCACTCTGAATTCATCTGGTGTCAGAGGGAGTTTGCTAAATTGAGCTCTAATTGTTGCAAGAAATGTTTAAAAACTGTACAAATATGCTCCGCTAGTCTGAAGGGTCTGCCGGGGTACCTGCAGGACTTCTCGGAGAAAGAGGCGGAGATACTACCTCCCCATCGTCCTTATGATTGTGCTATTGATCTTATTCCTAGTGCCAAATTGCCTAAAGCTCGTCTTTACAATTTGTCTGGGCCTGAACGGGCTGCCATGAAAAAATATGTTAATGAAAGTTTACGGAAGGGTCATGTCTGTCCTTCCTCCTCTCCAGTAGCTGCTGGATTTTTCTTCGTAAAAAAGAAAGATGGGGGTCTCCGTCCTTGCCTCGATTTCCGAGAACTAGACATCACGATTAAAAATACTTACCCACTTCCACTCATCACCGACCTATATAATCATCTTCTAGGGGCAAGGGTGTTCTCTAAACTTGATCTTAGAGGGGCTTACAATTTGATACACATCCGGGAGGGTGATGAGTGGAAAATGGCGCTTTTAACGTCGGAGGGTCTGTTTGAAAACCTTGTCATACCATTTGGATTATCCAATGCACCTGCTGTGTTTCAAAAATTTATGAATGATATTTTCTCTGATTGCATTGGTAGATATTTTGTGATTTACCTGGATGATATTCTAATTTTCTCTCCAGACTTGGATTCTCATCAGGAACATGTCTGGGTTGTGTTACATAGGTTAGGGGAGAACTCCTTGTTTGCTAAATTAGAGAAATGTGTTTTTTCTGTTCCCAAAATTTCATTCTTGGGGTTCATCTTGTCTGCAGAAGGGTTTAAGATGGACCCAGGGCAGGTACAGGCCATAGTTGACTTGGTTCAGCCTCGTGATCTTAAGGCTTTGCAACGATTTCTGGGATTCGCCAACTATTATATGAAATTTATCAAGGGTTTCTCTCAGATGCTAAACCTCTTACTGACCTGACACTTAAGGGGGCTAATCTCAAGATATGGTCGCTGAGTGCTATCAAGCCTTTTGAAAAATTAAGAGTGTTTCATGTCTGCCCCCATTCTGACCCAACCTGATCTCCAACAGCCATTCATTGTAGAGGTGGATGCTTCGGAGGTCAGAGTAGGGGCGGTTTTGTCGCAGGGTCCCAAAACTCTGACTAACTTGAGTCCATGTGCTATTTGTCTAAGAAATTTTCACCGGCAGAAAGAAATTATGATGGGAATCGTGAGTTACTTGCTGGAAAAATTAGCCTTTGAGGAATGGAGACATATTATTTTGGAGGGGGCAGTTCATCCAGTTACTGTGGTCACTGATCACAAGAATCTAGCCTATATTGAGTCAGCTAAAAGGTTAACTCCTAGACAAGCCAGATGTTTCTTGTTTTTCTCAAGGTTTAATTTTTCGATTACATTCAGACCGGGGTCTAAGAATGTGAAAGCTGACGCATTGTCTTGTAGTCTCGACTCAGTTTCTCCTCCAGAACCTCCATCTTCCATTATTCCTCAGGGTATTGTGGTTTCTATGGTAACCTCAAAATTGGAGGAGGAGATCCGTAATGCCCAGTCACTGGCTCCTCCTGCTACCCCTGGGTGTAAATTATTTGTGCCTGTGTATCTAAGATTGCGTGTGTTACAGGAATTTCATGATTCCGTTTTGAGTGGTTGTGGCGCCCCTGAGGGTTCAGTCACCACAGAGGTACTGCACCTCACCCAGAGGTGTGGTATCTCCTTCTCTCAAGTAAGGAGGGAGTGCTGCCCGGAACCCCAACACCCGCATCCAACACTACACTACTCCAGGCCGGCTGGATGGGCAAGATGCAATGTGTTTTCCTGCTGAGCCCTGTCCCTGGCTGGAGTGGGGGAAACCAAAGGTAAGGGGAACCAGTAGTGGGTGTGGGTGGAGGAAGTAGAGTAGGGGAGCACCATAATAGGAGGTATATAAAGGGAAGCTATCTTAGGGTGGCAGGTCAGTCAGTAAGAGGAGAGAGTGAGGACAGTCTGTTGGGGAGCAGAGTCTCGTCAGGAGCTCTGCTCCACAAGTGGGCCTAGTGACAGAGGCCCAGGAGGGGAGTAGAGGAGGAAGGCTCCGTTCTATAGAAGAGATCCCAGGGGGTACGGCGAGCGCAGGACGGCACCCGTACGCCCCGAATCTGCCAGGTGTCAGAGCGATCAGGCCGCAAGAAGGGGACCGGCCCCTGGACCAGCCGTGTTACTCCAGGTCTTGGCTGGAAAAACCGGAGGCTTCTGACTTTTATAGTGCAGATGCCATTGCCTCATCCTAGTCACCATGAGGGTCAAGTAGGTCCGGGAACTCCAGGTTGCCCAGAGGGACTTCAGAGCACCCGAGCGGGACTGTGAGTGGGGAAGCGCAGGGCAGGAGGGAGAAGCACCTAGGTGAGAAGTCGGTCTAGCAAGGAACATAAGGAAAGCGGGGTTCTGTCAAGCACGCCTGACTCATCTGAGGAAGAGCCGAACCCCCGGTCTGGTGAACGCAGCGCGACGTGGGAGGCTGACACCCGTACAGTGTACCTGTGGAATTTACTTAAGAACTGTGAGTAAAGCTCGGATGACTGCACTGCACTGCCTCCATCAATTATTTCAGCTGCGCCATCTCTCCCTCTGCACCACAAGTCCCAGCACCACCCACCATCAAACGTCACACTGCCCCGGGGGCCCTCTCCACCTGTGGGGAGCAGAAACAGCCCAGCTGCCATCCCATCACCCACAGGAGGTCTGCAGCAGCGCTGGTAATCCTTACCAGGTACCACAGGAGGCGTCACGAACTATTTACTTTATTTTTATTTCTATCCAAGTTCCAATCCCCTTTTTCAAGAGTGACCCCAGGATACGGGCCCGGGAGCCGACCACCGATCCAGCCCCAAACCAGGCAAAGGCCAGGGTACTGAGTCGTCCCCATCCCATGGGCGTGTCATGGTCATCCTAGGGTTACTGCTACATGGAAAGGCATTGCCAGACTTTGTTTTGCATCACAAATGTGATACACTTTGCTAGAAGCCATTCACTATTTTACTGGCAGTGAACGTCAGCTGTTTGCAGAGTAAAAAAGTTCATAAAGATTTTTTTGCCACAAACGTGATACACTTTGCTAAAAGCAACCTACTATTTTAGTGGCATGAAGTTCAGCTATTTTCAGAGTTAAAAAATAGATATTTTGTCTTCCTAGGCAGAGTCCACAAAAGATTTTTGTGTCGCAAACGTAATACACTCTGCTAAAAGCCACCTACTACATTGGTGTTGAAGTTCAGCTGTTTTCATAGTTAAAAAATAGATTTTTTTGTCTTGCTAGTATAGTCCTAAGATGTTAATGGCCATCAGGAATCCATATTGGTAGCCTGATTTTAAAGAACCCTTTAAGATATTTCATAGTTATGCTTAGTGCCCACAATGCAGAAATGAAGCAGAAATTTTCCTGAGCATTTCTGCATCTCCTTGGCAGAAAAACGCAAGCGGTTTTTACAAGCGTTTTTAACGCGTTTTTGATGTGTTTTTGCATGCGCACCAAAAATGCATTGTGGACACACAGCCTTAGGCCACGATGCGTTTTTGGTGCGTTTTTTGGTGCGGACTTGCAGCGCGGAAACGCTCCAGAAACTCATTGCATACCTTATCCCATGACTTCCTATGACATTCTGCAAGTTCTGTGCACATAGTCAGGATTTTTTCTGCGGGGATTTTACTCGCAGAAAAAATACGGACATGACCAATTCTTGTGCGTTTCTGCATGTGTATTTGCCTATACAATGCATTGGGAAAACGCATGGCAAAAACGCATGTAAAAGCCGCTTGCGTTTTCCTGCCAAGGAGATGCAGAAATGCTCAGGAAAATTTCTGCTTCATTTCTGCATCGTGGGCACTAAGCCTAACAGTTCAGCTTGTTAGCCTTGTACTTTCTGTAATTTTCCCAACACCTGGACTGCATAGCTCCATTATCAATGTTTAGTTTATAGTATCACTCAGTACCACATAGTTCTTTCATCAATGTTTAGTGAGAACGATGCATGTTTATATTTGTTAGCAATATTTGGTGAGAATATGCTGTGTTTATAGAATGGTAAAACATCTGGTACCAGGAGCCTTTGGCATGTTTCATCTCTTGTGATATATTTGATATATTTGTTCGGTGTTAATTGACGTCTGAAGAGATGGCCACTCAAAAGAAAGATACTATATTGAACAAATAGAAGTTGTCAGAATTTGTGTAACATTTGTTTACGCAAGAATTTGTTTTCAAATAAGATATAAGCTAAGACAGAAGCCTGTTGACCTGTGGACCAAAAGGGGACGACCTGACATCACAGTGTGGATTCATCCCAGGACTTTTCTCTGTCTTCACAGTTTTGCTTCTCACAGCTGTTTTCCCGGACAGATGATGTATGTTGCTCTTGGTGAAGTTTTTCCTGTATAGTGTGCGCTGTAAGTACTTTACGTTTGTGATTTATATTATGCAAAAGTGTACGCAATATCACACTATTTCTTATTTTCTGTAATCATTTAATTATAATAAAAATTAATTGCCTACTTTAATCCGTATCCGAGTCCTTTAAATACTTGGCAAAACATTTAGTGTCAGAAGTGGGATACGCATAAGGCTTAAAATTTAAATTTTAGCTAAATTCCGATAATCCGTAATTTTGAGACCGAATTCCAATAGTCCGTAAAAGTGTGTGAAGTTGCGTAAAACATGTCTATCTTTCAGAAAAATGAGGTTGTAAATATATCTGTTGATATTCCAGGCTGGCAGCAGGCTCCCTACTATGTTTTGGCCAATGATTGGTTGCAATGTGTTGGATTAAGTGAATCATGAGATAAGTGTATGAAAGATGCTGAACCAGCTGATGTGGTGACATGTTTGCAATAGGTGAAAGTTGAAAAGAACAAGGAGCTGAATGCAGTGAGCAGAAGAGGTTGGATCTTGTTACATGCATAAAGGAAGCAGAATGAAGAGCGTATTCAGCTGTTGCAAAAAATGCAAGAATTAGGACAGTAAGTGTGTGAGATGCAGAGTGCTCTGACAATAGCACAATGCCACAACAGGCTGCTTATGGATAAATGTGATGGATATCAACATGTCGCAGAAAAAGCAGCCATACGAGTAACACAGTACAAATATAAAAAGAGACGTAGTAAAGTGAATAAGAAAAAGGTCGCTTTGGCCATAGCCAAAGCTGGGGTTCAGTGGGATCCCGATCAATTGGATGGCAATGTGCGGGATTCCACCGATTCTGATCAGAAGGATGAGTGCTTTAATGAGGAAAGAGGTTCATTCCCCTACTGACTCAGTAAAAGCACATCCCATACATCGCAGGCGGATCATAGATACCCCTGTAGGTGCACAACAGAGAGATGTGTTGGAGGAATATAGTCAGCAAGAGTTTAATGATCTTCATGATCGCTTTTCTCAAAAAGCCAATAAATCACTCATTACTTGGGCGGTAAGACTGTGGGAGATAGGGGCCCATGGAGTATAAGTGGGTGCAGTAGATGGTCTCAAGTTTGTGCAACTGAGTCATGAACCTGTAGTGAAGGAAGCGTTCCGTATACTGCAGATTCGGTCGCAACATTCGACTTGCAGTATGCTGGATGTTGTGGCTATGGCATTACAGCATAAATATCCATCTGAAGCAGATTGGCCTCCTAATGAGAAACCATGGTTTACATTAAAAGATTGTTCCCAGAGGTTGAAGGAAGAGGTCATGAAAAATGCTATTTCTGCTGGGACCTATGATGACTACATGGCAGTCCCTGTTACTGTGTCTGTCAGAAATCGCATAATCAGGGCTGCTCCCCCAGCTTATAAACATATAATGATGACCCTAATAGTAAACCAGACTGGGAAGACCATCTCCAACACCCTAGAGGCAATTCAGCAATTGGGGGATTTGGGAGATTGGGGCCCCAGGAATAGTGGTAATTTTGTTTCCAGAGAGCAGTGTAGAGAATTTAAAAACAATAACAATGTCTCCCGCATATCACGCAAGGATATGTTTATTGCTTTATTGAAAGATGGGGTTCCCAAAGAGGAAATTGGTAGGCTTGATACTGATGAAATGTGGAAATTATACCAATAGCGAGGGCTTCATAAGAAATCAGGAAGTTCACAAAATAGGTGACAGTGGAACATTCTGGATCCCCACAGCGTGGGCATAGTCGGACATGGAGAGAGAGGGCATACTCCCTCTTCATCCCCAGTGAAACCCACAGCATCAGGGTTTGAGGATCTTTACGCTGAAATAAAATCTCTGATGCAGGAGGTCTGAACACAGCCACTGGGGTTGACTTTTTCTCCCAGAGAGATTTCCCAGTCAGAGGGAGACACGAGTGATTGACTTCTTGGCTGAGCCCTCCACATGGATAGACGCCCTCATGTAAATTTGGTCATTAATTGGCAAAATAAGAATAGGCAATGTGTAAAAGTCCTGGTGGATATGGGGGCGGAGGCCAGCTTGATCTATGGTAATCCAAAACAATTTAAAGGAAGGAAAGTAATAATCACAGGATTAGGGGGCAAACAAATAGAAGCAGTACAAACTAAAGTATTAAAAATAGGGAATTTGTCTACTGCAATGTACAAAGTGATGATTGTCCCTATTCCAGAGTATATGATTGGCATTGATATACTGAAAGGGATGACATTGCAGTTACCGGATGGTAAGTATCAATTTGGGGTACCTCCTGCAGTAACAGCTGGACCATCCCAGCTGTCAGTGAAGCCCTATATTGAAGCTGCTCCGGTGATGGTTGGGAAAGTCAAAATGCCTCCTTTTGAACTTCCTCCAAGCTCAAAGGTGATCAGTATGAAACAATACAGAATCCCAGGGGTGGATAAGGAGATCAGGGAGACAATTCAGGAACTGTTAGATGCTGGTGTACTTGGGCCTGTGACTACTGAATGGAACAATCCCGTCTGGCCAGTGAGAAAGAGTGATCTTCATGGAGAATGACTGTGGATTACAGGGAATTGAACAAACACACACCTCCCTTCACAGTACCTGATACCATCACCTTGATTGAACAAATACAGAAACACAAAGGAACCTGGTATGGAGTGATAGATTTAGCTAATGCTTTCTTCACCATACCAATTGACAAGAAATACTGGGATCAGTTTTCTTTCACATGGAAGGGAAGACAATATACATTCACATGTCTTCCCAAGAGTGGATACACAGTCCAACCATTAGTCAACGGGTAGTGGGAGAACACTTGGATGAGTTTGTCCTTCCATCACACATGCAGATATCTCATTATATCAATGATATTATGGTACAGGGAGAAACAGAGGAGGAAGTGGCCCAGCAGTTAAACGCACTGATTGAACACGTGAGGAGTAAAGGATGGGAAATCAATCTCAATAAAGTGCTGGGACCTGCACAAACGGTGAAGTTCCTTGGTATCCAATGGAAATAAGGACACAGAGAAATTACACCAAAGGCTAGGCAGAAGATTCTTGACTTTGCTGTTCCTAGAGACAAAGTGCAAACACAACAGTTCATTGGACTTTTTGGGTTTTGGAGACAGCACATTCCACTCCTTGGCCAAATACTCACACCTCTTTACAAGGTAACTAGGAAAAAGTATCAGTTTGAATGGGGTGAGGAGCAACAAATGGAGTTTGAACGAGCAAAGGAAGCAGTGCAAAAGGCACTGGATTTGTGGCCGGTGTTGGAAGATGAACCTGTGGAACTAAATGTGTCAGTACAGGAACAATATGCTAATTGGAGTTTGTGGCAAAACAGGGAAGGAACAAAGTACCCTTAGGGTTTTGGAATAGAAAATTACCTGAAGCAGCTCAGCGTTATACTCCATTTGAATGTCAGCTATTGGCATGTTACTGGGCATTAATTGATACAGAGCAATTAACAATAGGACATGAGGTAACAATCAGACCAGAGATCCCAATCATGCAGTGGATACGCAGAACTCCAAAAACCCATCATATAGGGCATGCCCAGGAATCATCAGTAATAAAATGGAAATGGTATATTCAAGACCGGGCAAAACCAGGAGTGAGTGGGGTTACATCATTGCATGAGAAAATAGCTAAAGTTCCTATAGGACTTCAGCAGCAAGAATTACAAAGGTCACATAAGGAATCACCGGTAACATGGGGGTTCCTTTCGAACAATTGAGTCCTGACCAGCGAAAACACGCTTGGTTTACTGATGAGTCTGCCAGATATCAGGGTAATAATCAAGTGTGGAAAGCGGTGGGGTATCAGCCAGCCAGCAACAGGATGCTAGTTACCACTGGTGAGGGAAAGGGTAGCCAATATGCAGAACTTTATGCAATCTACAGTGTCTTGAGACAGGAGTCACTGAGTGAATGTCATTTGTATACAGATTCATGGTCTGTGGCGAATGGGTTGACTACCTGGTTACCAACTTGGGCTCCGAATGATTGGAAAATATAAAGGAAAGATGTGTGGGGGAAAGAACTGTGGCAAGATATTTAGGCAATTGTGCAAAGAATTAAAGTGACTGTGACGCACCCCCTGGGCCATATTCTTTAGGGGAATACCCGGAGCCGGATCAGATGGGGGTTGTAGTCTCCGAGTGGCTGTGACCCGGTCCGTGCCCAGGGTGTCAAGCTCAGAGTATGTGGCAGTCCTACAGATGTTATAAAGTTCTTTATGTCGACTACGCCACCCGTTGTATTGCGGTCACTACGGCCGCCGCTGCAGCAGGGTCCGCTGAGGCTGATGGTGTTGGTGCAGCTTTTGATAGTATAACCCCCAACGGGTGGGGTATAGCCTCAGGGGGTCAGGTGCAGAGGATGGGGGTTGTGGTGGTGCAGCATAGATGGTAATTAAAGACAGAGTCGGGTTGTGCAGTTTAGGGTATTTACTTACTGCTGATGTTCCGGTCACTCCAGCTTCAAGTGACCACCCGAGCCGTGCTGCGTCCACCAGGTCCTGGATTCAGCCAACCCCCAAGCAAGTCCGGAGCGTGACCCTGAGCCCTCCTTCCTGTCCTGTCTTCTGGCCGTCCCCACCAGGGATCCACCTAGGTCCAGCTCCCTCGGGCCTTCTGTTGGGAAACCCTTGGCCTTGGGTTCCCTGACCCTACATGTGGTTTGCCTTCAGGGTGGATGTGGTGGGTGGCCGTGGCAGATCCTGCCCACGGCCTCCGGTCTCTGGCTAGGGTGTGCTTTAGCCCCCACCAGTTTGGGATCCGGTACCCAGTTGCCAACTCTTCACCCGGTGATGGACTTTGGGTTCTCAGAGTCCTTTTCTTTCACCCCCTCTGGGTCTTTCTTCCTTTCTCCTCTCTCTCTCTCTGGGGCTGCTCTGCTCCTCTTCCTCTGGCTTCTCACAGACTAACTGACTGTGGCAGACTGACTGACCCTGATCTTAGATGGTGCCCACCTTAAATACTCCCTCTATGTGTGAGCTCAGGTGACCAGCACCCAATGAGCTCCTATCTTTACCCAGGCTGCTCCCCCTATCTGCCCCTACACTACTGGGATGTACCACCCCCCTCCCACTCCAGCCAGGAACAGACTCGGTCGTACCTGCACATTTCTAAGTGGGAGTACCGTTGGTCTGTTCCTCGGAAATGGGATGTGTGTAGTGCATGCAGCTTTCTGGGCTCAGTTTCACACTCCATCCTTACCCGGGAGTGGAATACCACACCTCTGGGTTGAGGTGCAATACCCCTGTAGCAGCCGAATCCTCAGGGTGCTACATTCCCCCCTGGTAAACCACAGCACGTCCTCGGGCTGTAAGATATGAAACACCAAAACATACATTTTTTTTTTTCATAAACATATAAAACATCATATAAAACATTATATATATATATATCAATAAAACTTTTCATATAAAACATTCTTGTAGACTTTTCCTCGCTTCTAGCTCCTCCTCCGGACACTGTGCAACGTGTGCCCGGGAAAAGTGCAACAGTTTCTCTAGAAAAATGGTTTTCCTATAAAACCGGTAGGGGGCGCTTTAGGACGCGCAACTATTTACAAGGGATATGGCCGCTCTCAGTCCTCGGCCAGGTATTAGGGAGGAATGACCGCTCTCAGTCCTCGGTCAGTGGGATTTAAGGGATAAACGGGTAAACAGTTCACACTTGCTGGTCCCAACGGGGACTATATTAGCAACAACAGTTTCTTTGGTACCCCTACGGGTAACTATATACAGCTTCTACTCTGCCGTACTCAACGACGACGTCCTCCTGCTCTTTCTTTGTGGTTACCTTTAGCTTCAGACCCGTCCGGGTCCTCTTGCTCGATGGTCTCTGATAAAGCCCCATCCGTGCTGCATGTTGAATTTTATCACAGTCCCGGTGGAAGGGGGACCATGTGCTGCACGGGGGTTTCTCCTGGTCCGGCTCTTCTGCTCCGCGCTCCTTATCTGGGCTTGTTGTTCCCGGACCCGCCTCTCTCTCCGCTCCCTCTCAAAGACCTCGAGCTGCTGGCGGCAGCACTCTGCACGCTCCGCTGCGGCTGCCCGGGTCTCCCGAGTGAACCCCATGAGATCTTCTCCGGTGGGGTCCCACTCAAACTGTGCCTCCTCTAGCGGGGGCGAGGTCCTTTTTACGGGCTTTGGAGCCGGGATCAGGGGTTCATCTAGGAGTCTCTCTTTCCGGAGTCGGGGATGGTGAAACTCCGGTGGCCAAATAAAGGGCTGCCCATCCGGGCACGTATGTTGGGCAAACAGATCTTCTCCCAGATGCGGCACTCTTGGTTTTATGGGCGCGGTGGTGGTGGCGCCCGGGTTGCCCAGGCCCTGCGGCCAGGCCTGGGGCACCTGGAAAGTGAAGGGCACCGTAAGGACGGCGGCGCCCTGGGCTACTTGGCCCTGCGACCAGGCCGGTGGCTCCGCGGAGGTAGGGGGCGCTGTTGGTATTGCGGCGCCCGGGGGTACTAGGCCTTGCGACCAGGCCGATGGTACTTCCTGCTTGGTCACGCTCGGGGTCGAGACGTGTGACGTCACAGGGGTCGCGGCTCCCGTTTGAGGCCTAGTCTGCGGCGGTGACGTTGCAGCGACGGGCACGGCAGGGGATACTTCGGGCTCTGCGACGGGGAGCTGGGGCAGGTACACGGTTTCCCGGTTTGGGGTAGAGACGTCCCCTTTACCTGCCTCCCTTCGTTCGGCTCCCTTCTCGGCGCCGTCTCCGGCCTTCAGTCCTCCTGCGCCATCCTCAGAGGCGGTCTGTCTCCTCATCTCGGGTGGCGTGCTCCGCTGACGGGTCTCGGTCTGCTGGGCCATCTCACGGCTCCACTCCGCCAACGTCTCTCGCTGCACCCGGGCCATCCTCCGTGCGAGGCCCTCCAGAGCGGTCTGCGCACACTCCCGGTCTCGGGGGAGCTGTGCTAGGACCTCCACTAGGCCTAGTGGGGTCGTTGCTTCTAGCAGGCTCCTGACCAACGGGTCGGTGCTGCTCTGCTCTCCTTCTGCTGTTCCCGGCAGGCTCCTGGCCAGCGGGCCGGTGCTGCTCTGCTCTTCTCCCATCTCCGGGTAAGCTTCTTCTGGACTCAGCTCTAGGCTTCTTGTCTCCGGGTGCGCTCTCTCCAGACTGCTCCAGGCGACACCCATCTTTGCTCTCTTCTTCTCAGTCCTCCCACTTCGAGGGCGGTCCCGGGGCCACTTGGTGATTGTCAGCTCCAGGGGCAGTTCTTTCACGCTGACAGACACCTCTAGCATCACAGTCTTTGTTGGTGGGGGCGGTTTCCACTTTTGGCGCCATTTTCGGTCCTGGCCCACGATGGGAGGTGGCCTCTTGCCATCCTCTGGCACGCCCATAATGGCGTCCGCTCTTCCAAGGCGGGAAACCTTTGGAAATGGCGGGAATCGTCTCCCAGTGGCGGGAAACTCTGCAGATGGCGGGAAAAAGCTGTTAATGGCGGACAACCGGCGGGAATCGATCTGTGATGGAGTCCGATGGCGGGGACCCTCCGGAACCGGCAGGAGACTTCTTTTTGAGGTAAACTCGTTCTTTTCTTCAGGTACGCAGTACCCGGTTGTTGTGGGCACGTAATCCTGCCGACTACGCCAAAGTTGACGCACCCCCTGGGCCATATTCTTTAGGGGAATACCCGGAGCCGGATCAGATGGGGGTTGTAGTCTCCGAGTGGCTGTGACCCGGTCCGTGCCCAGGGTGTCAAGCTCAGAGTATGTGGCAGTCCTACAGATGTTATAAAGTTCTTTATGTCGACTACGCCACCCGTTGTATTGCGGTCACTACGGCCGCCGCTGCAGCAGGGTCCGCTGAGGCTGATGGTGTTGGTGCAGCTTTTGATAGTATAACCCCCAACGGGTGGGGTATAGCCTCAGGGGGTCAGGTGCAGAGGATGGGGGTTGTGGTGGTGCAGCATAGATGGTAATTAAAGACAGAGTCGGGTTGTGCAGTTTAGGGTATTTACTTACTGCTGATGTTCCGGTCACTCCAGCTTCAAGTGACCACCCGAGCCGTGCTGCGTCCACCAGGTCCTGGATTCAGCCAACCCCCAAGCAAGTCCGGAGCGTGACCCTGAGCCCTCCTTCCTGTCCTGTCTTCTGGCCGTCCCCACCAGGGATCCACCTAGGTCCAGCTCCCTCGGGCCTTCTGTTGGGAAACCCTTGGCCTTGGGTTCCCTGACCCTACATGTGGTTTGCCTTCAGGGTGGATGTGGTGGGTGGCCGTGGCAGATCCTGCCCACGGCCTCCAGTCTCTGGCTAGGGTGTGCTTTAGCCCCCACCAGTTTGGGATCCGGTACCCAGTTGCCAACTCTTCACCCGGTGATGGACTTTGGGTTCTCAGAGTCCTTTTCTTTCACCCCCTCTGGGTCTTTCTTCCTTTCTCCTCTCTCTCTCTCTGGGGCTGCTCTGCTCCTCTTCCTCTGGCTTCTCACAGACTAACTGACTGTGGCAGACTGACTGACCCTGATCTTAGATGGTGCCCACCTTAAATACTCCCTCTATGTGTGAGCTCAGGTGACCAGCACCCAATGAGCTCCTATCTTTACCCAGGCTGCTCCCCCTATCTGCCCCTACACTACTGGGATGTACCACCCCCCTCCCACTCCAGCCAGGAACAGACTCGGTCGTACCTGCACATTTCTAAGTGGGAGTACCGTTGGTCTGTTCCTCGGAAATGGGATGTGTGTAGTGCATGCAGCTTTCTGGGCTCAGTTTCACACTCCATCCTTACCCGGGAGTGGAATACCACACCTCTGGGTTGAGGTGCAATACCCCTGTAGCAGCCGAATCCTCAGGGTGCTACAACTGTATTTCACGTTGACGCTCATTGTGCTTCAGAAGACCTGGAAAGACTCTTCAATTCAATAGCGGATGAACATTCCCAAATATCAGTTGCTGATGTCAGTGAGGAGCCTGACTCAGCTGAAAAGCTACTTGGATTGGCTCAATGGGCTCATCAAAAACTGTGGACATCTTGGATAAAAAGCTACTTACCAGTGGGCACAAACCATAGGGGTGCCCCTCAGGTAAGATGTAATCAAGGAAACAATTATGAAATGTCCAGTGTGTCAACATTCACAACAGAGACCTATTCCCCATGTGGTTAGGGGCCATATAGCCCGAGGTAAACTACCTGGACAAATTTGGCAGGTGGATTATATTGGTCCCAATCCACAAGATGGAAGATGTGTGTATGTATTGTAGGGATTTGTACTCACTGAGCCGCGTTGGAGGTAGGCACAGGTTCACACAGTGATGCAGTCCGTGGGTTCAAACAGACTGGTAGTTTATTTAGTGTCCATACACCAGTGAGGAAAACAAAAGTAACAGCCTTTTCCTGGCACAAAAAAAGGAATAACAAAACAAAGCTCAAAATAACAAGTCCATGCAGCACGGCCTCAGCTGTTTAAACAAAGTGCCTTCCTCTGCCTCCAGCAGAGTCTAAGCAGCACATGCAAGGTCTGCTCACCTTGCCTAACAAACACAGACAGACTGAGACAGGCGCAGCTGCCTTAAATCAGCCTTCCAAGACCTGGACTGGAGGTAAGTGAGCAGTGTCTCCCCCCCCTCCGCAGCTCTTTCAGCTGCTCGTAAAACCCGGCCCTGTAATCCGAGACCATTAAATTCCTCTAAGCACTATGTGTGCTGGAGCCTGCTTCTCCGGATCCTACATCACCGAAGCTTGGCACTTCGGGGACACATAACTCCCGTCCACAACCTGTCAGGCAGCCACCTTACATACCCCCCCCTCTGCCCACCTTCTGTCACCATACAATAAACCCTTGACAGCATTCCCATGTTGTTTCCCAGGCCTATGCTCTACCCGGAAACTAAAATCTTGTAGAGCCAGGAACCACCTAGTCACTCTGGCATTGTTCCCCTTCTTTTCTCGCATCCACCTCAGTGGGGCATGGTCTGATACTAACCTGAACCTTCTACCTAACAGGTAATACCTCAGAGTGTCTAACGCCCACCTAATGGCCAAACATTCTTTTTCTACAATGGAGTAGTTCTTCTCACAAGTGGAGAGCTTCCGACTGAGGTATATTACAGGGTGTTCTTCTCCGTTAATCTCCTGGGACCAGACTGCTGCAAGCCCGACATCCGATGCATCCGTCTGGACCACAAACTCCTTGGAGAAGTTGAGCGCCACCAAGACTGGCTGTTTACAGAGGACCAGTTTCAATTCCTGGAAGGCCGCTTCTGCTTCCGGGGACCACTTGGCCATAGCCGACTTCGTCCCTTTCAGAATATCCGTCAGCGGGGCTGCTATCAGGGCAAAGTTAGGGACAAATCTTCGATAGCAGCCCACAATGCCTAGAAACGCTCTGACCTGCTTCTTCGAGAGGGGCTGTGGCCAGTCCAAGATCGCCTCGACCTTATTTATTTGTGGTTTTATTTCCCCTCTACCAACCACGTACCCTAGGTACTTGGCTTCCTCCATCCCCATGGCACATTTCTTCAGGTTTATAGTAAAGCCTGCCTTCCTTAGGGCATCAAGTATGGCTTGAACTTTGTCCAATATGACGATGTCATCTAGGTAGGCCGCTGCATACTTTTTGTGGGGTGCTAAGATCCGGTCCATGGCTCTCTGGAAGATGGCCGGAGCTCCCTGCAACCCAAACGACATCCTGACATATTGATAACATCCGTCTGGCGTTGAGAAGGTTGTCTTCTCCTTGGACAGGGGAAATTGCCAATATCCTTTGGTGAAGTCCAGAGTGGCGATGTACCGAGCGGGTCCTAGCCTTTCGATAAGCTCATCTACCCTAGGCATTGGGTAGGTGTCGAACTTCGAGACCTCGTTTAGCTCTCTATAATCGTTGCAAAACCGCCATACCCCATCAGGTTTTGTCACTAAGACTATAGAACTGGACCATCCACTTTTGGACTCTTCAATGACTCCCAGGTTAAGCATCTGCCTCACTTCTTTTGAGATCACCTCTCTGCGGGCCTCGGGGATCCGGTATGGTTTTAGATTGACGCGAACATGAGGCTCTGTTAGAACCTCATGCTCTATGACCAGTTTGAGTCCTGGCAACTCCGAAAACAGGTCCTTTTATTTCGCTGTAGCAACTCTTTGCACTGTTGCTTTTGGGCATGTGACAGTGACTCTGCCACCTTGACCTCTTTCACATCGGCCTAAGCCACTAAACAGGGAGCTTCCACGGGCTCTCCATCTTGCCATGGCTTAATCAAGTTAACATGGTAAATTTGGTAGGGCTTCCTCTTCCCCGTTTGGTGGATTTTATAGTTGACTTCCCCCACTTTCTCTACCACCTCATAGGGGCTCTGCCACTTGGCCATGAACTTGCTCTCCACTGTGGTCACTAGCACAAGCCCTCGATCTCCTCCTTGGTTAAACGGTCTCACCCTTTCCGACCTATTATACACCCGGACTGTGCCTCTTGTGCCTTGAGGAGGTGCTCCCTCATAATGGGCATCACGTGGGCAATCTTCTCTTGCATCTGGGCAATGTGCTCCACCACACTCCTATAGGGAGTGGTCTCAGCTTCCCAGGACTCTTTTGCCACATCCAGGAGTCCTTGAGGGTGTCGTCCATAGAGTAGTTCAAACGGGGAGAAACCTGTGGAAGCTTGGGGAACTTCCCTGATGGTGAGCAACAGATAGGGAAGCAGAGAGTCCCAGTCTCGGCCATCCTTTTCCACTGCTTTCCTCAACATTGCTTTCAAGGTTTTGTTAAAGCTCTCGACCAGTCCGTCCGTCTAGGAATGGTACACGGAGGTTCTCAGTTGTGTAATCTGCAATGTCTTGCACAATTCCCTCATGACCTTCGACATAAATGGAGTTCCTTGGTCTGTTAGGATCTCCTTAGGCAACCCCGTTCTTGAAAACATATGGACTAACTCCCGGGCTATACACCTGGAGGATGAGTTTCATAGTGGTATGGCCTCCGGATACCGTGTAGCATAATCTAATACCACCAGGATATACTGATGCCCTCGGGCAGACTTGACCAGAGGCCCTACTAGATCCATTGCTAGGAGTTCGACTGGAACCTTGATGACGGGTAGGGGCACTAGGAGACTGCCGAAGTGGGCCACTGGGGAGGTTATCTGGCATGTGGGGCAGGAACGACAATAACTCTTTATTTCTCTATAGCAACCTGGCCAGTATAATCTCTGGAGGATCCGTTCCTGAGTCTTGTCTGCACCCAGGTGACCACCCAACACATGGGAATGAGCCATGTCTAACACCCTGCGTCTAGAGGGCCCTGGCACCAGCAACTGTTCTATTACCTCACCCCTTGGCTTGGTTACTCTGTACAGCAAATCCCCATTCACAGCAAAATGAGGGAACCGAGTGTCAGCCCCCGGCTCCTGAGGCACCCCATTTAACACAGTAACATTTTCACAGGCCCCTTTCAGAGTTAAATCCCTGAGTTGGGCAGTTCCAAAGTTTCCCTCGGACACCTCCAGCTCAGGGATATTGGCCTCAGGAGATGTTGTCTCATCCTTATTGCCCACAAACACACACATGGGAAACTCATCTACCATGTTCTGCGGGTAAGTTTCCTTAGGGGCGATCTGGCTGTCGTCCGAGCAACCAGGTGTCCCCGCTTTCCCAGAATAATGCAAAGTCACGTCCAATTATTATGGGATGCAATAGGTCCTTAACGACTGCCACTACATGAGATGTGGTGCCACAGTCCGTGTTTACATACACCTGGGCCACAGGATAGTTCTTAGCGTCCCCATGGATACACCAGACACCCACCACCTTCCCAGGAACCAGTCGATGAGGGAGTGTGGCCCTTATCAGGGTCACCAAACTTCCTGAGTCCAATAGTCCAGAGACTTGTACCCCGTTTACTGATACTGAGCATGCCTGAGGGCCCTCGCCATGTTGAGGAACCGCGCTGCAGGCGGGGTAGGCAAAATAGGAGCAACGACGGCCCATGTTGCAGTCCATTGGCTCAGAGTTTATGGGACAACCGGCGGCAATATGGCCAGGGGTATGACATCTCCAACACACTATATTATGGGGTGGGACCTTGGGCAGCAACTCAGACCCCTCATGAACTCTAGGACGTCCCCCAGGTCTGGCTCTAGCTCCCTTCTTTTGGGTGTCCGCCTTCTTTTGGGAACCCCAGTATTGAGAGGCTATGACCCCTTGTTTTCCCAACAAACTCTCAACCGCCTGGTATATTTCCAACAGCCCCACCAAGTCATCGGCATTATGGGGATCTCCCTGGGCAACCCAGGATTGCACCGACTTCGGGAGAGAGTGTATAAACCTGTCTATAATGACCTTCTCCACCATCTGCGCTGAGGAGGAAGATTCAAGTTGCAACCACTTTTGGACCAGGTGTAGGAGGTCGAACATCTGGGACCGGGGAGTTTGTCACCGCAATAGGCCCAGTGGTGCACCCGTTGCGCCCTGACAGCCAGAGTCACTCCCAAGCGTGCCAAAATCTCATTTTTCAACTTAGCGTACTCTTTCGCGTCTGGCAAGGCCAAGTCATAATAGGCCTTCTGGGGCTCGCCTGTCAAATATGGCGCCAGTACCTCCGCCCACTGCTCTGGAGGCAATTTCTCCCGCTCTGCCACTCTCTCATAGACCGTCAGGAACGCCTCAACGTCATCACCTGGGGTCATCTTTTGTAATGCTCTTTTACCGTCTTCCTGACGTGTGAGTTATTACCTGGATCTGAGGATGTGGCAGTCGTCCCGCCACGGATCTGCTCTGCCAAGATTTCCATTTGTCTTTGCTGCTGTTGGAGCTGCTGCATCAGAAGTTTGTTTCCTGCTGCTGCTCCTGTTGCTGCTGGCTGCTCTGCGGCCTCTGCAGGTACTGCTGCTGGAACTGCGCCTGATGAGCCTGCTGTTGCTGAAGTTGCTACTGGTGCTGCGCTTGTTGCGCCTGCTGTGCCTGCAACAGATGTTTAAGTAGGTCCTCCATTTTGTCTGGCGACACTTGCTGGCTTATGGCCTACTTCACTCAGGACATATACATCTTCTCGTAGCAGTCACACTGCCGCTTGGGATCTGTGCCTGCTCTTCTAGCATCAATTGTAGGGATTTGTACTCACTGAGCCACGTTGGAGGTAGGTACAGGTTCACACAGTGATGCAGTCCGCGGGTTCAAACAAACTGGTAGTTTATTTAGTGTCCATACACCAGTGAGGAAAACAAAAGTAACAGCCTTTTCCTGGCACAAAAAAAGGAATAACAGAACAAAGCTCAAAATAACAAGTCCATGCAGCACGGCCTCAGCCGTTTAAACAAAGTGCCTTTGTGGCACCCCAGGGGTCTGGTTGCCACAGTAATAGAAATATTACGTCTGAGAGCAAGTGGGAGGTTTCCTGGTCAGGAGCCCTTAAGCATGCAACATCTCCTGCCCAGACCTGGGAGGGGAGGAATCTGCCCTTATAAAATGGGTCTGGGGCGGGATTAGTGAGTCAGAGCCTGGAAACAGTTCCAGACACAGGGAGAGTTACAGCAGGAGCTCTGTAGGAGCCAGGAGCTGAAGACCAGGGGCTGGAGCTGAGCAGAGCTCGCCCTGGCAGAAGAATCCAAGTACCGGACACCGGAGTCCGAGGCTGTGGGGACGAATATTCACCCAGCAGCAGAAACCAGCCGGCAGGGGATTCCAGGTCCTCTGGCCATAGAAGCCCGGAGGCTCAGTCACAAGGAAGGGACCAGCACCTCCATCGATGAGCAGAGGCTATCAGAAGGCCCCAAGTCACCAGCCATACGGGTGAGCACCACACGGTATACTCAGGGACGTGGGCTACTTCCACTCGCTTACAGCAAGGTAGCCAGGAAGAGTGCAGATAGACGGGGAGGCCTACAACTCCACCTGGCCAGGGGAACTCCTGTTTGCTCGCAGACTGACCAGGCCCCTTATGCTAGCCAGTACTCCGGGGAGGGTCTGCCTTAATATCATCAGTAAAGACCCTGAACTGCACTGCAAAGACTCTGAGTCGTTCCTGCTTTCTCACCGCATACCGCACTACTAGTACTGGGACGCCCGCGCACCATCACTCCCATCATCCACATTCCCTGCCCTGAGGCTATACTCTTCCCGTGGGGAGTTATCCCATCTTTTTCTGCCTCAGCGGACTGCCACGCAGCGGCGGTACACCCTGACCGCAATCCACGGGTGGCGTAGTCGGACAATTAACCTAAAACCTATAAAAGACTGCCACTGGTTTGACCACCCTGAGCCATGGGACCGGGTCACCGCCACGGAGACTACAACCCCCAGAGACCCGGCTCCGGGTATCCCACACACGTCCACACTAGGCCCAGGGGGCGCGTCAACTTTTGCGGAGTCGGCAGGATTTCGTGCCCGCAACCACCGGGTACTGCGCGCCTTCAAAAGACTGTCATACCTGCCGTGGTGAAGGTTCCCACCATCCGGAGCCGTTTCCCGCCATCTTCAGTCGGTTCCCGCCATTGGAGCCATTTCCCGCCATCTTCAGAAGGTTCCCGCCATCTTCAGTCGGTTCCCGCCATCCGCAGCTGTTTTCCAGCCATCCGCAGTCGTTTTCCCACCATCGAGCACCATCTTCGGGACGCCGCGCGGGAAGAAGAGGGGCGTGGACGCCGAAAGCGCGCGAGACCTGAAGCTCCGCCCTACGCACCGACGCTGCGCAAGGTCCTGGAAGGAGAGGGAGCGACGCTGACGTCACCAGAGCACGACGCAAGGGTCCTCCACGATCGTCTGCGGAGCTGCGGCCTACGGAGAAGAAGCAACAGAAGGTAGGCCACACTTAACTAGGGGGGAGGAGGATGACGGACACGGAGGGACCCTCTACCACCAGCGCGGCCGCTGCAGCAGCGGTGATGCCATTTACAATGCCTTACATCCCCGGAGCAGCCTGGCTGCCCCAATACTCAGGGGAGTCACATACCCTAAGCAACTTTAAAGAGAGACTGTACAGCCTATTTAAAGTATACCCCCTGACGGAGGGACAAAAAGTGAGCATATTAGTAGGCCAGCTAACTGGCGCAGCCCAACGTGAAGTAAAGTCCTGGTCAGTCAGGGACAAGGAGACCGTGAAGGAGATCTTAGCCCGGCTGAGGGACACCTTTGATACCCGCTCCTCAGCAGAGATCAAAATGAAATTCTATGGCTGCAAGCAGCGGGCCAAAGACAGTATAAGAGACTATGCTTTGAATTTGCAAGAGGCCCTGGGAGCCATTAAACAGGCAGACCCTGACAGTGTGCGGAATGCAGATGAACTGTTGAATGAGCAATTCATTGAGGGTCTGCTGTCCAACGCCCACCGAACCCAGTTACGTGCAATGGCCTTGCAGAACCCTGGGTTAGACTTTGCAAAGTTCAAAGACAGGGCCATCCGGGTGCTCCGAGAACCGGCACCGGGTAGCGCTGTAACCCACCGGCGCCCTGCTATTACCTATCACCAGGAGGCGGCGCCCTTTTCTGCAGAGCCTGTGGGAGCTGGTGCGCAGGCTTTGGATAACAACCCGGCTACAGACTTGCACCACCAGGTCCAAGAACTGACCAAAAGCGTAGCCGCGCTAACCAGAACTGTGCAGTCTTTACAGGTCTCTCCTCCAGGGAAGATCCAGCTGGCATCCGGACAGGAGGAAGCCCCATGGCGCCGACAGAGGAGGATCCCGCCGTCCAGAGGAAGACCCAGCGACCGCTACAACGAGGACGGACCGCCCATCTGCCGCCGCTGCAATCAACCCGGACATATGGCAAGGTACTGTCATTTAAACGGGCACAACCTGGGGTAGAGGGCCAACCCCCAGGCATCAGGCCCATCGAACTGGTGTGATAAATACGTAGGGGGACGTCTGGTCTTGCCTGTGGTACTGGATGGCATTCCTATGAGTGCCCTATTAGACACTGGGTCACAGGTGACTACCATCCCGTACGTGCTCTTTAAGCGGTACTGGAATGACTCGGACATAACCCGCTACCCAGATGACGACCTGAGTATCATCGCCAGCAATGGTCAGCCCGTGCCGCAGGTGGGGTTCAAAGAGGTGACTATTAAGATCGGTAAGGTCGAACTGGCGGCACAAGGACTGATTATTGTGGACATTGACCGTCATGAGAGTCACCCTAAAATAACCTTGGGAACTAACGTGATTGAAAATTGTCTTGCAGAGGTAATTCTCATTTTACAGCAGGTTGCCAAGAAAGCCAGCTCCAGCCAGCAGCGTGTTCTCCAAAAAGAGATCCGGGCGCTGATGAAACGGCAACAAGTGGAACTATCTGGTAGTGAGATTGGTAGCGTGAGAATGTGTCACCCGTTCCCTATTGCCATGCCCCCGAAAAGTGAGATGATGATCTGGTGCCGGGCAGCAATTGGTCTGAGTGGTAGAGACTACCAAGCAATGGTAGAACCCATCTACTCAGACAGTAGGCCCACCATTTTGATAGCACGGGGGGTGGTCGATGTACGCCATGGGAGGGTGCCTGTCCGCATCATAAATATCGGGGAGAGAGAAGTATACCTGCCCCGGTATGCCACGCTAGCCAAATTGTTCACCATAAACCAAAATTCGGCATGGGCCATGGAACCCTTGCCTCCGTCTCAACCAGAGGAAGGTAACGGCTCTAAGAAACAAATGAAGGACTGATGTCAGCAACTGCATGTGGGTACTGACTCCACTCCCTCACACCAAAAACAGGGAGTCTACCGGGTGGTTCAGGAGTACGAAAGAGTCATAGAATCATAGAATCATAGAATCATAGAATGGTAGAGTTGGAAGGGACCTCCTGGGTCATCTGGTCCAACCCCCTGCTCAAAGCAGGATTCACTAGATCATCTCAGACAGATGTCTGTCCAGCCTCTGTTTGAAGACGTCCATTGAAGGGGAACTCACCACCTCTCGTGGCAGCCTGTTCCACTCATTAATCACCCTAACTGTCAAAAAGTTTTTTCTAATATCTAATCTGTATCTCCTCCCATTTAGTTTCATCCCATTGCTTCTAGTCTTTCCTTGTGCAAATGAGAATAAAGATGATCCTTCTACAATGTGACAGCCCTTGACATATTTGTAGACAGCTATTAAGTCTCCTCTCAGTCTTCTTTTTTGCAAGCTAAACATTCCCAAATCCTGCAACCGTTCCTCATAGGACATGGTTTGCAGACCAGTCACCATTCTGGTCGCTCTTCTCTGAACTTGCTCCAGTTTGTCTATGTCTTTTTTAAAATGTGGTGCCCAAAACTGTACACAGTATTCCAGATGAGGTCTGACCAAAGAGGAGTAAAGACCGATAATGACTTCACGTGATCTAGACTGTATGCTTCTGTTAATACATCCCAGAATTGTATTTGCCTTTTTTGCTGCTGCATCACACTGTTGACTCATGTTCAGTCTATGATCTATTAGTATACCTAAGTCTTTTTCACATGTACTGTTGCTTAGCTCTATTCCTCCCATTCTGTATATGCTTTTTTCATTTTTATTGCCCAGATGTAGTACTTTGCATTTTTCCCTGTTAAAAACCATTCTGTTGGTTGCTGCCCACTGCTCCAGTTTATTTAGGTCTTTTTGAATCCTCTCTCTCTCTTCTCTAGTATTAGCTATCCCTCCTAGCTTTGTGTCATCAGCAAATTTAATCAGTTTACCCTCAATTCCTTCATCTAAATCATTGATAAAGATGTTGAACAATACAGGTCCCAGGACGGAGCCCTGTGGTACCCCACTTGAGACATTCATCCAGCTGGATGTGAAGCCATTTACAACCACCCTTTGAGTCCGATCACTAAGCCAGTTATGAATCCACCTAACAGTTGCCTGGTCCATTGCATACTTGGTCATTTTTTCAATAAGGATGGTGTGAGATACTTTGTCAAATGCTTTGCTGAAGTCAAGATATACTATATCTACAGCATTTCCCTGATCCACCCAGTCAGTGATTCTGTCATAGAAGGAAATTAAGTTAGTCTGACATGACTTGTTAGTTACAAACCCATGCTGACTCTGGTTAATCACTTCATTCTTATCCATATACTTACATACATGTTGTTTAATAATTTGTTCAAAGATCTTTCCTGGTATAGAAGTCAGACTCACCGGCCTATAGTTCCCTGGGTCCACCTTCTTCCCCTTTTTGAAGATAGGAACAACATTTGCTCTTCTCCAGTCTTCTGGGACTTCTCCTGTTCTCCAAGAATTTTCAAAGATTATGGAGAGTGGTTCTAAAATTTCTTCTACGATCTCCTTCAGTACTCTGGGGTGTAATTCATCTGGACCTGGAGACTTGAACTCATTTATGTTAGCTAAATATTCCCTCACAATCTTTCTGTTTACAGATAACTTGGATTCCTCTATTCCTTTAAAAGGACAGTGAAGATCAGTTGATGTTACATTTTCTTTCTGAGAGAAAACAGATGCAAAATAGGAATTAAAAAGTTCGGCCTTCTCAACATCCTCTCTTACCATTTCTCCATTTTCATCCTGTAAAAATCCTATAGCATCTTTGACTTTTCTTTTACTTTTGACATACCCCCAAAATCCTTTTTTATTGCTTTTGACATCTCTTGCAAGCCTTAATTCATTGTCAGCTTTAGCTAACCTGATACGTGCCCTGCAGGATCTGCAGACTGCATTATAATCTTCTTTAGATATGCCTCCCTCTTTCCATTTAATAAACATTTCTTTCTTTCTTTTTAGCATGTGTTTAAGTTCTGTGTTCATCCATCCTGGTTTCCTTAAATGCTTCCCATTCTTCCTACTTTTCGGGATTGTTAACGATTGTGCTTTGAGAATCTCATTTTTAAAAATTTCCCATCCTTCCTGGACATTTTTGTCCTTAAGGACATCCAGCCATTGGATCCCTCCTATTCTCTTTCTGAGTCTCTTAAAATCTGCCTTTCTAAAATCTAACCTTGAAGTCCGAGTCTTCACATGTCTTCCTCCTCTAGTTATCCAAAATTCTATAATAGCATGATCGCTGCCTCCTAGGGTCCCAGCCACCTTTACCTCCTCAACCATTTCCTCCCTGTTTATAAGGATTAGATCCAAAGTAGCAGATCCCCTTGTTTTCTCCCCTACCTTTTGGAAGATAAAGTTGTCAGCAAGAGAGGATAAGAATTTGCATGACCTGTTAGTTTTACTTGAGAGAGATTCCCAACAAATGTCTGGATAGTTGAAATCTCCCATGACCACTACGTCATATTTTTTGGAGAACTTGGTCATTTGATACATAAAGAGTTCATCCATATCTTCAGCTTGCCCATGTGGCCTGTAGTAAATGCCTACAATGGTGTCCTTTCCGTTGTTCTCTCCTTGTATTCTTACCCAAACAGTTTCCACAGAACTCCCAGTCTCTGAAGCTTCAATCTCTGTGCAGATATACGCTTTTCTAACATACAATGCAACACCTCCTCCTCGTTTATCAAGTCTGTTTCTTGCAAATAAGTTGTATCCTTTTAGCCTTTTATTCCAATCATGTGTATCGTCCCACCAAGTTTCAGTGATTCCAATGACATCATATTCCTTTTCCTGCATTAGTAGTTCCAATTCTCCTTGTTTGTTGCCCATGCTTTGTGCATTTGTATAAAAACATTTTAGTTTGTGATTGGTTTCTCTTCCTCCCATATTTTTATTATTTAAATTGTTTTGTCTTTGTTCTTCCTTTCCACTTCCAGTAGCAGAGATCTCAATAGTATTTGTCAGCTGTATGGCTTTTTCTGGCCTTTTGCTTCCCTTCCCACATTGTTCTAGTTTAAAGCTCTTCTGATGAGTGTAGCAAGGCGACTTCCAAATACATGTTTTCCAGTCTTAGTAAGGTGCACCCCATCTCTAGCAAGTAGTCCATCGTATAGGTAATTCATTCCGTGATCCAGAAATCCAAATCCTTGTTGACGGCACCATCGACGTAGCCAGTTGTTCACCTGTAGAATCTTATTCCACCTCATTGTTCCATGGCCATCCACTGGGAGGATGGATGAGAAGACGACCTGCGCTCCCAATTCTTTCACTTTCTTGCCTAAGTCTTCAAAGTCACTGCAGATGGTTTCCAGGTCCTTTCTTGCGGTGTCATTTGTCCCCACATGTATTAGCAGGAATGGGTAGTGATCTGTAGGTCTGAAGAGTCTTGATATCCTGTCAGACACATCTTTAATTTTTGCTCCTGGAAGACAGCAGTCTTTAGTAAACACCCGCTAGACTTCGGGCGAGTAAAGGGGGTAGAACATCACATCCCCACAGGGGACCATCCACCTATAAAGGAGAGATACCGGCTATCAGCATGCAAAGGGGATGTTGCGGGACATGAAGGAGGCTGGGGTAATCTGGGACAGCTGTAGCCCCTGGGCAGCTCCACTAGTTCTAGTGAAAAAGAAGGACAACACAATGAGAATGTGTGTAGACTACAGAAAGGTCAACCATATCACACACAAAGATGCGTACCCGTTACTTAGAATAGAAGAATCTTTAGCTGCATTAAAATCTGCTAGCTTCTTCTCCACTTTGGATCTTACTAGCGGGTACTGGCAGGTTCCTGTAGCAGAGGCAGACAAGGAGAAGACTGCATTCACCACCCCGATGGGTCTCAGCGAATTCAACTGTATGCCGTTCGGGCTCTGCAACGCACCAGGAACCTCCCAGCGGTTGATGGAATGCTGTCTGGGACACTGGAATTTCGAGACGGTCCTGTTATACCTGGACGATGTCATTGTTTATTCCAAAACCTACGAGGACCATCTGAAACACCTGGCAGAAGTGTTTGACGCCCTGGCAAGCTACGGCCTAAAGGTGAAACCCTCCAAGTGTCACCTCCTGAAACCAAAGGTGCAGTACCTGGGACACGTGGTGAGTGCTGACGGAGTGGCTCCTGACCCCGATAAGATCACAGTGATTAAAGACTGGCCAAGACCCTCCAGCATAAAGGAAGTGCAGCAGTTCCTCAGGTTGGTAGGCTACTACCGAAGATTCATTCCCGGTTTCACCAAAACGGCAGCCCCTATGCAGGACCTCCTGATAGGTCAATCCAGGAAGGCCAAAAACCAGAAGCCGCCCTTCAGGTGGGAAAAGCTGGAAGAGGAGTCCTTCCGCCAGCTTAAGATGGCCCTCACGGGGGATGAAATCCTGGCGTACCCTGACTACAGCCAGCGCTTTAACCTCCACACAGACGAGAGCAACATCGGGCTAGGAGCCGTACTGTCCCAGATCCAGCAGGGGAAAGAACGGGTAATCACTTACGCCAGCCGAAAACTACGGCCCACAGAGAGAAACCCTGAGAATTATAGCTCATTCAAGCTAGAGTTCCTGGCAGTGGTGTGGGCAGTGACCGAACGTTTCAAGCATTACCTTACCTCTTCTAAGTTCACCGTGTACACGGATAACAACCCGTTGACACACCTGGACACTGCAAAACTTGGTGCCCTGGAGCAGAGATAGATGGCCCGCCTGTCCAACTATGAATTCACCATCAAATACCGGGCGGGACGCTCAAAATGCCAACGCGGATGCCCTGTCCAGAATGCCAAACTTACCGGACGTAGGGGAAGATCCAGAAGAACTGGAAGAAGTCGAACTCCCTGCGTTCCACCGTCATGGGATTACCCTGTACTCCCACCGTGTAAGGGACAGGCGCTCTTCTACGTTCAATTCCTTACCCCATTACAGCTGGGCGGAGACACAAGACAGTGATCCCGCACTCCGTCTGGTGAAGGAAATGCTGACACAGGCTGATGCTCGTCTTGACCCAGATGCTCCGGAGGAGACCAAGCAACTGTGGAAGGAGAAAAGTAAGCTGTTTCTCTACAGGGAGAAGCTGTGCCGGAGAATGGTCAACTCTCGAACACATGAGCTGACCTGGCAGGTAGTGGTCCCAAGACGAGACGCGGCTATGGTTCTGGAGGCATACCACAACGGAGCAGGACACTTCGGATGGAAGAAGCTGGAGTTCTTGTTGCGTGAACGGTTCTACTGGGTAGGCATGAGAGGAGCCATCGAGAGATGGTGCAGAGACTGTGGCCCGTGCAACCTAAGAAGAAAGGACCTTGCCAGCCAGAAGACTCCCCTGCAGTCCATCATCACCAGACAGCCACTCGAACTGGTAGCCCTGGACCATGTGAAACTGGCTCCAAGCAAATCTGGGTACGTCTACGCCCTCACAATCGTAGATCACTACTCCCGGTTCCTGGTGGTGGTCCCTGTCAAGGACTTAACGGCTCAAACGGCAGCTAGAGCCTTCCAGCAGCACTTCTGCCGTCCACACGGGTATCCGGAGCAAGTGCTGATGGACCAAGGACCAGCCTTCGAAGCGTAGGTCTTCCAAGAGTTCTGCAATCTGTATGGCCGCAGGAAGATAAGAACAACGCCCTATCACCCTCAGACCAATGGACTATGTGAGAAAATGAACCAGGTGGTGATAGACTTGCTAAAAACGTTGCCCCTGGAAGAACGCAGTCTGTGGCCTGAAAAACTGCCTGACCTGGTGGACTTATATAATCACATCCCCGTAGGTTCCACCAACTGTACCCCGGCTTACCTAATGAGAGCAAGACCTGGTAAGCTGCCTATTGACCTGGATATGGGAGTCCTGACACCTGAGGACACCTCGCCAGAGGCAGACTGGGATACAGAACGGCAGCAGCAGTATCGGAAAGTACAGGAAAGCGTCGAGCAGAGTCTGTCTCAAGCAAGAGAAAGGCAAGAGAAGGCTTATAACCAGCATGCTCCCGCTGTTCCCCTGGTACCTGGAGAGCAGGTCTTGAAGAGAAAGAGGCGGCTCCACAAGTTGGACGAAAAGTGGGAAAAGGACCCGTACACCGTACTGCCCTCAAGCCATGATAATCCAAAAGTATGTGTCATCAGTAAGGATGGAGGAGAGACCACAGCCATTGTCTCCAGAGACCACCTGAAAAAGTGTCCCGAGCAGCTGCAAAGCCCTGATGGAGATCAAGAGAACCCTCAACCCGCAGAGGAAAGGGAAGAAATGATCAGTACCGTACTCGGAGACTTTCCCCGGTCCTGGACTCAAATCAACAACGCAGTCGTGGTACCCGTCCTCACCTTTCTTCAGCCAGTCCCTCAAGGGCCTACAGAAGAACAGGGAGTGTCAGAAGAGCAGCCGGCCCAGGAGGGAGAAGAATCCATACCAACAGACCAGGAGAATCAACCCTCTGCTAGTAGTGAGCCTGCCGTGCAACTAGTAAGCCAAAGAGTATGCAGAAAGCTGCCAGGCCTACCCGCAACACCTTCTACACCCTGTAGTGCAGAACCAGATAGTGGGTTACGTAGGTCCACCAGGAGCACTAGAGGCTTGATGCCCACTCGCTGGAGAATCTAAAATGTAATCTGTAAATTGCAAATGTTGAAAATAGTTTATGTTTTTGTTGCCTGTGTATTGATTATGTTTCTCTAGTTACCCTTCAGGTTTATTTGGACTAACAGGTTATGGATGCTGAATAACCGGAACTACATTGTAGATAGTTGCACCTTGGTGCTTCTTGCGAAGATGGCCGCGGAAGAGAAAACCTGTCTGGCATGGCCTCCTTGTGGCCCAAAGTAGCTAGCCTCAGCCTTGCAGCCATGCCCAGGGCCAACGATTGGGGTTTGCTTTGGACAGGTCCCCCTACTCTGTGCCAAGACTTCACCTTGTTGGGTGACATGGACACCCGGTTACGGACACGCCGTGACCTCTAAAGACTAAAGCTTCTTGTATATATGTTGTTGTATTATTGTTTATACCCTGTAATTGTGTTTTCTTAAAAATATGTTTAGTTCCGGAGTACTAAAATTTACTAGGGGGGAATGTGGCACCCCAGGGGTCTGGTTGCCACAGTAATAGAAATATTACGTCTGAGAGCAAGTGGGAGGTTTCCTGGTCAGGAGCCCTTAAGCAGGCAACATCTCCTGCCCAGACCTGGGAGGGGAGGAATCTGCCCTTATAAACTGGGTCTGGGGCGGGATTAGTGAGTCAGAGCCTGGAGACAGTTCCAGACACAGGGAGAGTTACAGCAGGAGCTCTGTAGGAGCCAGGAGCTGAAGACCAGGGGCTGGAGCTGAGCAGAGCTCGCCCTGGCAGAAGAATGCAAGTACCGGACACCGGAGTCCGAGGCTGTGGGGACGAATATTCACCCAGCAGCAGAAACCAGCCTGCAGGGGATTCCAGGTCCTCTGGCCATAGAAGCCCGGAGGCTCAGTCACAAGGAAGGGACCAGCACCGCCATCGAGGAGCGGAGGCTATCAGAAGGCCCCAAGTCACCAGCCATTCGGGTGAGCACCACACGGTATACTCAGGGACGTGGGCTACTTCCACTCGCTTACAGCAAGGTAGCCAGGAAGAGTGCAGATAGACGGGGAGGTCTACAACTCCACCTGGCCAGTGGAACTCCTGTTTGCTCACAGACTGACCAGGCCCCTTATGCTAGCCAGTACTCCCGGGAGGATCTGCCTTAATATCATCAGTAAAGACCCTGAACTGCACTGCAAAGACTCTGAGTCGTTCCTGCTTTCTCACCGCATACCGCACTACTAGTACTGGGACGCCCGCGCACCATCACTCCCATCATCCACATTCCCTGCCCTGAGGCTTTACTCTTCCCGTGGGGAGTTATCCCATCTTTTGCTGCGCACACCACACCAGCCTCAGCGGACTGCCACGCAGCGGCGGTACACCCTGACCGCAATCCACGGGTGGCGTAGTCGGACAATTAACCTAAAACCCATGAAAGACTGCCACTGGTTTGACCACCCTGAGCCACGGGACCGTGTCGCCGCCACAGAGACTACAACCCCCAGAGACCCGGCTCCGGGTATTCCACACACATGTCCACACTAGGCCCAGGGGGCGCGTCACCTTCCTCTGCCTCCAGCAGAGTCTAAGCAGCACATGCAAGATCTGCTCACCTTGCCCAACACACACAGACAGACTGAGACAGGCGCAGCTGTCTTAAATCAGCCTTCCAAGACCTGGACTGGAGGTAAGTGAGCAGCTGTCCCCCCCCCCCCCCAGCTCTTTCAGCTGTTCATAAAACCCCGCCCTGTTATCCGGGCCCATTAAATTCCTCTAAGCACTATGTGTGCTGGAGCCTGCTTCTCCAGGTCCTACGTCACCGAAGCTTGGCACTTCGGGGACACATACTTCCCATCCACAACCTGTCCGGCAGCCAGCTTACAGTATGCACAGCTGTGGATACATACTCAGGGTACATGATGGCTTGTCTGTGTAAGGCAGCCAATGCCAACAGTACCATCAAAACAATGGAAATCATAGTATTATACTACGGAATTCCATACAGATTCTGAGTGACAATGGTAGTCACTTCAGGAACAAGAAGGTTGCAGAATTTTGCTCAGAACATAACATTGAGTGGATCTTTCATATCCCATATTATTCCCAAACCGCAGGATTGGTAGAGCGGATGAATGGGTTACTGAAAGAACAGTTAAAGAACTTGGGAGATGGAACTTACAAAGGGTGGAGAAAACATTTAAATTAAGCCCTTAATATTCTTAACAACAGGCCAATTCGAGAACAGGAAACACCATTAATGAGGATGATTACCCCCAATTTACAGATCATGCCTTTAAAAGCTTCTACCACAGGACAGACAGTTCTCTATTAGGAACTAGAGCCAGGAGCTGTAGGACCCTATAGGGCTACTCCACAAGCTGCAGGACTAGATCGTTGTAAAGGCAATCAGAACTGCTATAGGATTACAAATGCCTCCTGAGCATAGGCGGATTATAATGAGGGCAATCCGGGCGACCGCCCGGGGCCCCGAGCCTCCAGAGGGCCCGCGGCTCCGGGCGGGGTGTCTAATGCCGGATTGCCCTCATTATATGTGCGGGCCGCCGCGGCACATACCGGTAGCAGTGGCGGGAGGGGGGGCCCCGTACCGCTCCCCCAGCAGCGGCCGCCGCTACTTCTTCATCCGCCGGGCCAGCACTGCAGCAGTTAACTTCCCTGTGCTGGCCCGGCCGCGTCACTGCTAGGAGACACGGCCCTGTGTGCGGCCGTGTCTCCTAGCTGTGACGTCACGCAGTGCGCACCCGGCCTGCACTGCTGCACCGAAGAGCCTGAGGACTGGAGCCGAGCCGGGGGATGGTGAGTGTGTATGTATGTGTGTGTGTGTATGTGTATGTGTGTGTGTGTGTGTGTATGTGTATGTATGTGTGTGTATGTATGTGTATGTGTGTGTGTGTGTGTGTGTGTATGTGTGTATGTGTGTGTGTGTATGTGTGTGTGTGTGTGTGTGTGTGGGCAGATGTCATTGTGTGATGTCTGTTTGTATGTGTATGTTTGTGTGTGTGTGTGGGCAGATGTCATTGTGTGATGTCTGTTTGTGTGTGTGTGGGCAGATGTCATTGTGTGATGTCTGTTTGTGTGTGTGTGTGTGTGTGGGCAGATGTCATTGTGTGATGTCTGTTTGTGTGTGTGTGTGTGTGTGGGCAGATGTCATTGTGTGATGTCTGTTTGTGTGTGTGTGTGGGCAGATGTTATTGTGTGATGTCTGTTTGTGTGTGTGTGTGTGTGTGTGGGCAGATGTCATTGTGTGATGTCTGTTTGTGTGTGTGTGTGTGTGTGTGGGCAGATGTCATTGTGTGATGTCTGTTTGTATGTGTGTGTGTGTGTGTGTGTGTGGGCAGATGTCATTGTGTGATTTCTGTTTGTGTGTGTGTGTGCAGATGTCATTGTGCGATGTCTGCGTGTGTGTGTGCGGGCAGATGTCATTGTGTGATGTCTGTTTGTGTGTGTGTGTAGGCAGATGTCATTGTGTGATGTCTGTTTGTGTGTGTATGTGTGTGTGTATGTGTGTGTGTGTAGGCAGATGTCATTGTGTGATGTCTGTGTGTGTGTGGGCAGATGTCATTGTGTGATGTCTGTTTGTATGTGTGTGTGTGGGCAGATATGATTGTGTGATGTCTGTTTATATGTATTTTTGTGTTTCAAATGTGTTTATGCGTGTATGTATATGTCTGTATATGTTTGTGTGTGTGCGTGACTGCGTGCGGCCACCTGCTGAGTATAGTTGGCGCCGTGCGGCCTCCTGCTGTATCTGGGGGGGCGCCGTGCGGCCCCCCGCTGTGTATAGATGGCTACGTGCGGCCCCCCGCTGTGTATAGATGGCTACGTGCGCCCCCCCGCTGTGTATAGATGGCTACGTGCGGCCCCCCTCTGTGTATAGATGGCGCCGTGCGGCCCCCCGCCGTGTATTGATGGCGCCGTGCGGCCCCCTGCTGTGTAGAGATGGCACCGTGCGGCTCCCCGCTGTGTATAGATGGCTACGTGCGGCTTCCCGCTGTGTATAGATGGCTACGTGCGGCCTCCAGCTGAGTATAGATGGCGCTGTGCGGCCTCCTGCTGTCTCTGGGGGGGCGCTGTGCGGCATCTATACTCAGCAGAAGGCCGCACGTAGCCATCTATACACGTATACTCAGCAGGAGGCCGCACGTAGCCATCTATACGGTGCCATCTATACACAGCGGGAGGCTGCACGTAGCTATCTATACACAGCGGGAGGCCGCACGTAGCCATCTATACACAGCGGGAGGCCGCACGGCGCCATCTATACACAGCGGGAGGCCGCGCGGCGCCATCTATACACAGCAGGAGGCCGCACGGCGCCATCTATACACAGCGGGAGGCCGCACGGCGCCATCTATACACAGCGGGAGTCTCAGTGCTTTGCAAGAGCAGTCAATAAATTCTGCTTGACTAATTCTGAGCACCATAAAGTCTGGTTCGCTTCTAACCTGCTGTCTTCATTTTCAGCTTGCTGAATTCTAACTCATTTACTGTCATTCGAGACGATGCGGCCCCCTGCTGTGTAGAGATGGCGCCGTGCGGCTCCCCGCTGTGTATAGATGGCTACGTGCGGCCTCCCGCTGTGTATAGATGGGGTGTCTAATGCCAGATTGCCCTCATTATATGTGCGGGCCGCCGCGGCACATACCGGTAGCAGTGGCGAGAGGGGGGGCCCCGTACCGCTCCCCCAGCAGCGGCCGCCGCTACTTCTTCATCCGCCGGGCCAGCACTGCAGCAGTTAACTTCCCTGTGCTGGCCCGGCCGCGTCTCTTTCACCTTGAATACCTGTAAGTGCTCCACTTAATGTCATATTTTTGATTCTGTTCTTCTTCATCTTTTGGCATGTGTAATTGTATGAGCAAGTATTCATATGAATTTATGACCTACTTAAACCTTCGAGGACCTTAAATTTTATTCAATCAAATTTTTTTCCAGTTTAAAACTATGGGACATATATGTGCCTTGGTCCTCAAAGGGTTTTTAAAGGGGCTGCAAACATAAATACGAAAAAAATAATTCAATTAGTGCTTTTTGTGTTCATTTAATTTTTATTTGAAGTCCATTTTTTTTATATACCTTGAAATTAAGCCCTACCCCATGGAATGAAGCCCTACCTACATGACATCTGAGAGCTACATGGATCCCGCTTGTGAGGTGCCTGTCCGTCACTACTATTCAGTTTTAGGGTCCACTCACTAAGCCATATATTCTCTCATGCAAGAGAATAGGGCCAATTATGCTAATGACACTCGGCTCAAACTCTGTCAGAGCTTCAACTGAGTGTGATCCGATTCTCTCGCAGCACAGATATGGAGAAGATGGAGAACTTACTTTCTCCATCTTCTCCATAGTCTCTGTGAGTGTTCATCGGACTGCACTTGGATGACATCCGAGTGCAGTCTAATGTTTTACGTGCACCCATAGACTTGTATGGGTGCACATGGTCCGAATATCGAATGAGATTATTTTCTCATGCCGATAATCGCAGATCTGCACTGTCCCATAGTATAACATAGGGCCGAGTCCTATCCGATAAAACATCACATAGCATTCGGCCGTGTTATACGACAGTGTGAGCGAGCCCTTAGAGTCAAGGAATATTTACATGCAGATGATGATATTACTCTCCCAGTGTATATTTTTTTAGGCGAGTTCATAGTAAATGCTTTGCCTTTTTGACATGTGATCAACTAAAGAACAAGAAAGATTTAGGACCCCACCTATAGAGAAACGGAAAATAGTTTGGAGGACTTGCATGTCCTTTTTTATTTATTATGAGAAAATCATAAAAGATCCCTTTTTTTAACCATGCTGTGACTTTCTGCTGAGGGAGAGGGAGAGAGCTGCCCTATTCAGAGTCTGTAATAAGACCTGCTGACAAAAGTGTTGAAGATACAGTCTAATGTGAATTAACAATGAAAAAAAGTTAATTTCACAAATGGCTTGTATTTTTTTTAATACAAACTTTTTTGTGTTTACAGCTCCTTTAAAGGGAATCTGTCATCAGGTTTTTGCCACCTAATCTGAGAGCAGCATAATGTAGGGTTAGAGGCACTGATTCCAGTAATGTGTCACTTACTGGGCTGCTTAGTGTTGTTTTGATAAAATCATTGATTTGTCAGAAGGTAATTATCACTAGATGACTAGTAAGTTCTGTAGGACGCCACCCCCATCACTGATCAGTAGATTTCTGTGTACACTGAGCATGGGCAGAAAGCTGCCAATCAGTGGTGTGGGTGGGGCTATACAGAGCTCAGCATTCAGAGAGCTGCTAGATCTGCAGCAGATGAAATGGTGATTTTCTCAAAATGACAACAAGCAGCTGAAAAAGTGACACATCGCTGGAATCAGGGTATCTGCCCCAATATTGTGCTGCTCTCAGATGAGGCAGCACAATTAATATTGTGCCAAATTAATTTCCCGTGAACTATCACATGATCTATCACAGGGGATCATGTGACATGTCACGTGATAAATCAGGTGTGAGGGGGGCCCCGCGCCTTCTAAACTGCCCGGGGCCCTTGCTACTCTTAATCCACCCCTGCTCCTGAGCATTTTGGTCTCATAGCTCCAAGGTCAGGTTTAGCCTTAAAGGGAATTCAAGTGATGAGAGGAGTGATAGATTAGGACTATCAAGGTGAAATGAAGGTACTCCTGCTGAATAGTGGGGATGGTGATTTGCTGATTCAAAAAGGAGATTGGGTAGCTCAATTGTTGATTGTGTCTATCCAGAAAATGAAGGTGATCAAGGGAACAGCCCCCACAGTAATAACTGTCAGAGGAGATAAAGGTCCCCCAGAGCCTGCAGAGGTGATTGCTAGAGGGGCAGACAATGTGTTAATAGTGATGAAACCAGGACAGGAAAAATGGGAACATGTTCCAGCAGACAGGTGTTATCTCAGAGACTAATAAGTCTGTTCTTTCTTTTTAGTGTCCAATTCAAATATGGGGATGGTGGCTGATCGGTGTTACAGGCATGGTCCTTTTGGTCTCTGTCACTACCCAACCATTGTATCAACAAAGAGAAGAAGTGCCAGCAAAAGAAAATGTGGCATTGTGGAAAATTAAACAGAACCTATAGAGTTACTTGGCACAATTGATGAACATGAGCCATTTTTGTATGACAAAAGCTACTACCGCTACCAATATACTAGAGACTTGTATGGTAGCTATATCCACCCCCTTACAACTGTGGACAAAATTGATAGGGAGTTTTGTCCAAGATGAGGAGATTGAAGAAGATGTGATCCAGAATTATACATACAACCCATATTATGCTTTTATAAACTGTACATGAGAGGGCTTCCTTACTCAAGACAAGATAACTATAAAGACTCAACATAACTCAGCAGATGCCATATTTTATCAAATGACTTGTAATCAAAATAAAATGGGTAAATGTCAGGAAATAAAAATAGAAGGTAACAAAAGGCACAATGAAGATAATATCATGTGCGGTTCACGTTTAGATAAAAATTGCAAGAGAATTAGGGAGGGAAAAAAACATGAAGTGTAGCAAAGCAGTAATCTCTCCCTCACATATACAACATGTAAAATTGCCCAAGGGGTGGATGTTTTCTTGTGGGAATACCACTTTAAATTATATTCCAGCTAACATAACAGGTGGGCCATGTGTTATTTCTAGATTAGCCCTAATTATGTATCCTTTGTTTCCATCCTATAAAGCTAAAAGTCCAAAAAGGGGATTTTCCCATTTAGCTGAAGATTGTAAGTGTAATGTAAACCTTTTAACTGAATCAGAAATTCTAGGGTTATTCCATACGATTGTAGGATCCTTATGGGGTATAGCCCCATATACTGCTGTGACTGTAGGGAGATTATCTTGTCTTGTAAGCTAGATCAATAAACGCTACCAGTAGAGCCTTAGAAGATATATTATTAGATATATAAAGTTACTAAAAAGCTATTTTACAGAATAGAGCAACTATATTATTATTATTATTATTTATGATAATAGCGCCATTTATTCCATGGCGCTTTACATGTGAAAAAGGGGGGTATACATAGCAAAAACATTTACATAATCTTAACAAAACAAGTCAGCGACTGGTACAGGAGGAGAGAGGACCCTGCCCGCGAGGGCTCACAATATAAGGGATGGGTGGGGATAAAGTAGGTGGGGGTAGAGGAGGTCATGCAGTAATGTGGTGGAGCGGTGGTTACTGCAGGTTGTAGGCTTGTCGGAAGAGGTGGGTCTTCAGGTTTCTTTTGAAGGTTTCCACGGTAGGCGAGAGTCTGATATGTTGTGGTAGAGAGTTACAGAGTAGGGGGGATGCGCGGGAGAAATCTTGTATGTGATTGTGGGAAGAGGAAATAAGAGGGGAGTAGAGCAGGAGATCTTGTGAGTATCAGAGGTTGCGTGAAGGTAGGTTTTGGGAGACTAGATCACAGATGTATGGAGGAGACAGGTTGTGGATGGCTATGTATGCCATGGTTAGGGTTTTGAACTGGAGTCTCTGGGCAATGGGGAGCCAGTGAAGGGATTGACAGAGGGGAGAGGCCGGGGAATAGCGGGGGGGACAGGTGGATTAGTCGAGCAACAGAGTTTAGGATAGATTGGAGGGGTGCGAGAGTCTTGGAAGGGAGGCTACAGAGCAGGAGGTTGCTGTAGTCAAGGCGGGAGATGATGAGGGCATGCACTACTGTTTTTGCAGAGTCTTTGCTGAGGAATGCACGGATCCGGGAGATATTTTTGAGTTGGAGTCGGCAGGAAGTGGAATTGGCTTGGATATGTGGTTTGAAGGAGAGATCAGAGTCCAGGGTTACCCCAAGGCAGCAAGCTTGTGGGACTGGGGAGAGTGAACAGCCATTGACGTTGATGGATAAGTCAGATGGGGGATATGAATGAGAGGGTGGAAAGATGATGAATTCTGTTTTATCCATGTTAAGGTTTTAGAAATCTGGCAGAGAATAAGGATGAGATGGCGGACAGACATTGTGGGATTTTGGTTAGTAGGGAGGAGATATCGGGTCCAGAGAGGTAGATCTGTGTGTCATCAGCATAGAGGTGATACTGAAAGCCGTGAGACTCAATGAGCGGTCCCAGGCCAAAGGTGTAGATGGAGAAGAGCAGAGGTCCTAGAACTGAACATTGGGGGACACCGACAGATAGGGGGCAAGATGAGGAGGTGGCGCATGAGCGGGAGACGCTGAATGTCCTGTCTGTTAGGTATGAAGAGATCCAAGATAGGGCCAAGTCCGTGATGCCAAGAGATGAGAGAATCTGTAGTAAGAGGGAATGGTCGACTGTGTCGAAAGCAGATGACTGGTCCAGAAGGAGGAGGATGGAGTAGTGTAGCTTGGATTTGGCAGTTAGCAGGTCGTTGGTGACTTTGGTCAGTGCAGTTTCAGTCGAGTGATGCGGCCGGAAGCCATATTGTAAGCAGTCGAAGAGGGAACATGAGGAGTGATGAGAGGACAGTTCAAGGTGGACATGTTGTTCTAGTAGTTTTGAGGCATAGGGGAGAAGTGATATGGAGCAGTAGCTAGTCAGAGAGGATGGGTCGAGGGAGGGCTTTTTGAGGATGGGTGTGATTGAGGCATGTTTGAAACATGAGGGGAAGACACTGGTTGTTAGTGACAGGTTAAAGAGGTGGGTTAGGGTTGGGATGAAGACTGTGGAAAGGTTAGGGATGAGGTGGGATGGGATTGGGTCAAGTTCGCAGGTGGTGAGGTGTGATTTGGAGAGTAAAGAGGAGACTTGACCTTCTGTAATGGTGGAGAATGTGGTTTTGGAAGAGGAGGGTTGAGTAGGTGTGGGGAGGGGCTGTGGGGACTTTAGGCAAAAACTTTGTCTGATTGTGTCAATCTTCTGCTTGAAGAATGAGGCAAAGTCTTTGGCTGAGATGAGAGAAGAGGGAGGAGGCGCTGGGGGACGAAGGAGAGAATAGAAAGTGTTGAATAGCTGTTTAGGGTTGTGGGACAGGGAAGATATGAGAGATGAGAAGTATGTTTATTTTGCTGTATAGAGTGTGAACTTGAAAATAGTGAGGGATTGTTTGAATGCGATGAAGTGATCGATGGAGTGAGACCTTTTCCATCTCCGCTCCGCAACCCTGGAGGCCCGTCGCAGTTCTTTAGTAAGGTTGGTGTGCCAGGGTTGCCTGTTGATTGTGCAAGCTTTGGTATGTGTGAGAGGGGCGATCGAGTTGAGAGATGCTGCTATTGTGGTGTTATATAAAGCAGCAGCAACGTGTAAAGAATTTGTCTGTGAGGGAGGAGGGATTCAGAGAGTGAGTGTAGGTCAAGGTGTTTGAGGTTTCTGCGATGGTGTGTAAGTTTGTGGAGTGTGGATTGTGGACCTGGAGAGCAGAGGGTAGAGAATGTGAGAAGGTTGTGGTCAGAGAGAGGGAGAGTTGAGTTAGAGAGGTTAGATAGGGAACAGAGGCTGGTGAAGATGAGGTCCAGTGTGTGGCCATCTTTGTGAGTAGCTGCAGAAAACCATTGAGCAAGGCCAAAGGAGGAAGTGAGGGATAGGAACTTAGAGACAGATGAGCGGGAAGTGTCAATGGGGATGTTGAAGTCACCCATTATGATAGTGGCGATGTCAGCGGAAAGGAAGTGAAGCAGCCAGGTGGTGAAGTGGTCTAAGAAAGTGGTGGCTAGCCCTGGGGGTCAGTAAATGATGGCCAGTTGGAGGTCAGAGGGGAGCAGTGCACCTCAAAAGAGGGGAGTGTAACGGAGGGTGGCAGTGCAATTTGGGTGAAGGAGCAGGTATCTGACAGGAGAAAACCTACGCCTCCACCATGTTTGCCGTTGGGGCGGGGGATGTGGGAAAGGTGGAATCCGCCATACAAAAGTGCTTCTGGGGAAACTGTGTCAGAGGGGGTGAGCCAGGTTTCGGTGATGGCGAGGAAGGAAAGTTTATTAGTAATGAAAAGGTCGTGGATGTAGGAAAGTTTGTTGCAGACGGAGTGAGCGTTCCATAGAGCTCCTGTTGGTGCAACTGAGGAAGTGGGGATTAGTTGGATGGGTATGACGTTTGAAGGGTTGCGACAGTTTGTGGAAGGTCGTGGATAGGAGGTAGGACTGTGGAGATATGGTGAGGAGGACCAGGATTTGGAGAGATATCTCCAGCAGTGAGGAGGAGCAGAGAAAGTATTATCAGGTGGGAGCAGAAGAGAGCATGAGGTGGCTGTCTGTGTTTGGAGATCCAGGATTGAATGTCGAGGAATAATTCTGAGGAGGAGGTGAGATGAGTGGGGAGGATGGAGGGAGAGATGAACGGTTCCTTACTAGGTGTAGGGATTTGAGGGGTTACTAGAAAGTGGAGGACTATAGGGGAAAAAGTGAAAGCTAACAGAAACATAGTTAAAAGAGAGTAAGTGGTCAAAGTGATGGTTAACTGACTTCTGCCCTGACTAACTGCCTCTGAAATAACTGCCACTTATCTCCGAAGCCACTATAGATTATTTGTTATTATTCAACACCATGGATGTCAAGAGTTTGAAGGTATGTGTTGTTTTAATTTGTCAGATCATAGTCAGGATTTGCAATCTCAAATAGATCAGTTACATGTAAATGGTAAATGGTGAGATTGGCTACTTTCTTGGTTGTCTGATTTTGGTTATTTACGCTATATTTTAGGAATAATGTTTGCTACAATCTGTGCTTGTATTGCCTTATGCTGTTGTATACAATGTGTCGTTCATCTGCTGAAGCTATTCCTTTGGGATATGGTATTGCATATAAATGATATATGGCTTCCAGATAGCCAAGGGTGGATTGTAGTGCTAAGATGTTAATGGCCATCAGGAATCCATATTGGTAGCCTGTTTTTAAAGAACCCTTTAAGATATTTCACAGTCACAGTTCAGCTTGTTAGCCTTGTACTTTCTGTAATTTTCCCAACACCTGGACTGCATAGCTCCATTATTAATGTTTAGTTTATAGTATCACCCAGTACCACATAGTTCTTTTATCAATGTTTAGTGAGAACGATGCATGTTTATATTCGTTAGCAATATTTGGTGAGAATATGCTGTGTTTATAGAATGGTAAAACATCTGGTACCAGGAGCCTTTGGCATGTTTCATCTCTTGTGATATATTTGATATATTTGTTCGGTGTTAATTGACGTCTGAAGAGATGGCCACTCAAAAGAAAGATACTATATTGAACAAATAGAACCTGTCAGAATTTGTGTAACATTTGTTTACGCAAGCATTTGTTTTCAAATAAGATATAAGCTAAGACAGAAGCCTGTTGACCTGTGGACCAAAAGGTGACGACATGACGTCGCAGTGTGCATTCATCCCAGGACTTTTCTCTGTCTTCGCAGTTTTGTCTTGCTAGGCAGAGTCCACAAGATTTTTTGTGTAGCAAACGTAATACACTCTGCTAAAAGCCACCTACTACATTGGCGTTGAAGTTCAGCTGTTTTCATAGTTAAAAAATTGATTTTTTTTGTCTTGCTAGGTAGAGTCCACAAAGTTTTTCTTGTGTCGCAGACGTGATACACTTTAATAATAATGTCATAGAAAAATTGAAAATATTCTTTCTTTCTCCCCGTGTCATAGTTATTAAGAGAATATTAACCATTTCTCCCAAGCCCCTCTCACCCCTCTCTTATCCACCTTTTGTCAGTAGAAGAGCTGTCTCCATGTAAATCTCAGCACAAAAACCCAATTAGCAAACTCATGAGTAAGGCCTTGTAAATAAATGCTGGTAAGATAGTTGCCACCAACCTAATTAAAATGTGAGGGTCTTTCTCCCCTGATAGAGGCAGGGGATGATTAGATGCAGGCTTGCGATAATTTACGTGTAACTGTTGAAACTTGCTTCCCGAGCTTCAAAAGGAAATCTATTGTCAAGCCGGCACCAATACAGAATATGCAATATTGTAAGTTCCATAATTCCGATAATAATGGGACCTATATTTTTAGTGACAGGGACAGCCAAGGAGCAATATGCTTATTTTTACATATCTGTAAACCCCTCCGTGGAGCTGTAGCGCAAAAGCACCAGAATAACGGATCCCAAATACGCCATGCTCGGTCTCTAAATGAAGGTAAAATCATAACGGAAAAAATGGCGTCGTTTGCAAGCTTCTGGGATCAACAAGCAATAAGTTATCGCAGAAGTTAGCGTTTTTAATAAAAACATGAAGGGTGGAGCCCAGCCTCTGTGATGTCAGCACAGGGGGTGTAGGCAGGTCTCTCCCTTCAGCATAAAATAGTCTGCTGAGGTTGGCATAGCATTCTTGGCCCGGGAATATATGTTTATCATAGCGAAGGATCTCGTTTGATGACACTCAAATCAAGCGGAGTGTAGTAAGTCTCTTCCTTAATCCTTATTATTTTGTGTAACTGCTTATGTATTGTAATGTCACCTTTGTAAAATCTTGCATATTTTTCTTAAACATTTCCTCCCTTTTGGATTAAATATAAAATTTAATAGTTCTGTTTCTTTTGTCCTGTAATCATTCCCTCCCCTGAAGCCATATACGCTACCAGAATGCAGGCGTCTGGCCAGGCCTGTATTATATTTGAAACTCGGCCGGTGGTGGCAGCGAATAATATTAATAATCGGCTATCGTGAAGCTGACAGTGACCTGACTGTATGGAGGGCGCAAACACATATTGGAATCCAGAGGTGACCCCATGCGCTCACTGGTCACTTGCCGATAACAAACTCCTTGCAGATGTTGTCCTTGGTGGGATTTGAACTCAGGACCCCAGCACTGCAAGGCTGCAGTGCTAACCATTGAGCCACCGTGCTGCCCTTTACTAAAAGCAACCTACTATTTTAATGGCGTTAAAGTTCCGCTATTTTCATAGTTAAATAATAGATTTTTTGTCTTGCTTGGCACAGTCCACAAAAGATTTTTTGTGTCGCAAATTAGTTATGAGCGAGCACTAAAATGCTCGGGTACTCGTTGTTCGGGTCGCGCAAATTGGAATGCTCGGACCAAGTAACGAGCCCAATGTAAGTCTATGGGAAACTCGAGCATTTTTCCGGCGGCTTCCCCCCAGTGTTCTGCAGAGGGCCTAAAAATTGCCCAAATCGATGGGAACAGTGCTCAAATGACATGGGAACAGCATGGGGAAGACCCCTGGAAGCATTTCTGACTCCCAGGTCACTGCTGTCAACAATGTTGTCAGAGTATTACACCACTTTTACGGACTCACAATAAAACATACAAAAATGAAACCAAAAGGGATGTTTTAGGGAAAAATGTTAAGGAATGACTTGTATATAAGGCAAAATAAATAACCAACAACACAAATGCTCCTCCACACATTGCGCTATGTTCACACGTAGTGTTTTTGATGTATTTTTGCACTTTTGCATTGCTTTCAACGAAGACAAATGCATTTACCGGGAAATGTCATTTTAACATTTTACAACCTTATCTGGCCATGTGCTGTGTGACACATAACATGAAATGAGAACAATGGGGATAGGGGAAAATATATGTATGTGGGTTAAGAATTGGCTCAGTGATAGGAAACAAAGGGTGGTTATTAATGGAAAACACTCAGACTGGGTCTCAGTTAACAGTGGGGTACCACAGGGGTCAGTATTGGGCCCCCTTCTTTTAAACATATTTATTAATGACCTTGTAGGGGGCATACAGAGTAATATTTCAATATTTGCAGATGACACTAAACTCTGCAGGGTAATCAATACAAAGGAGGACAATTTTATATTACAGGAGGATCTATGTAAACTAGAAGCTTGGGCTGATAAATGAGCTTTAATGGGGATAAATTTAAGGTAATGCACTTGGGCAGAGAAAATAAAATGTATAATTATATGCTTAATTGCAAAACACTGGGCAAAACTGTCACTGAAAAAGACCTGGGTGTATTGGGGACGACAAGCTCACGTTTAGTGGCCAGTGTCAGGCAGCTGCTGCAAAGGCAAATAAAATAATGGGATGCATTAAAAGAGGCATAGATGCTCATGAGGAGAACATAATTTTACCTCTATACAAGTCATCAGTGCGACCACACTTAGAATACTGTGTACAGTTTTGGTCTCCGGTGTATAAGAAAGACATAGCTGAACTAGAGAGGGTGCAGAGAAGAGCGACCAAGGTTATTAGAGGACTGGGGGGCTGCAATACCAAGACAGGTTATTAGAGGACTGGGGGGTCTGCAATACCAAGACAGGTTATTAGAGGACTGGGGGGTCTGCAATACCAAGACATGTTATTACACTTGGGGTTATTTACTGTGGAAAAAAGAAGGCTTAGGGGTGATCTTATTACTATGTATTACTAAGTATATGAGGGGACAGTACAAAGACCTTTCTACTGATCTTTTCACTCTGAGGCCAGAGACGGGGACAAGGGGGGCATCTTCTACGTCTGGAGGAAAGAAGGTTTAATCATAATCACAGACGGGGATTCTTTACTCTAAGAGCAGTGAGACTATGGAGCTCTCTGCCGCATGATGTTGTAATGAGGGATTCACTGCTAACATTTAAGAAGGGCCTGGATGCCTTTCTTGAAAAGTATAATATTACAGGTTATATATACTAGATTCCTTGATAGGGCGTTGATCCAGGGAACTAGTCTGATTGTCGTATGGAGTCGGGAAGGAATTTTTTTCCCCTATGTGGAGCTTAGTGTTTGCCATATGTTTTTTTTTGCCTTCCTCTGGATCAACATGTTAGGCTACAGGTTGAACTAGATGGACTTAGTCTTCCTTCAACCTTAAAAACTATGTTACTATGTTACATGCATATAGTGATGAAAAGACATGGGAACAGCATGGGGAAGACCCCTGGAAGCATCTCTGACTCCCAAGTCACTGCCTAAAAGTGTGCCCATCATAAGTGATCCTTGGCGCATCCGAAGATGCCTATGTGTTACGCTGGTGTGTCCTTTAATAAAATAAAATAAAACCTAAAGGACACGTCGGGGTCCACCGGACTGCAGAGGAGCTGCAGCAGCTGAGTCCCAGAGGAATGTTCAGCTAAGCACAGAGAAAGAAATGAACTAGTGTGTTAAGTGCACACATAAGTAGTAACTAAACAAGGTGCAATGCTGGGAGTTATCAACACTCCGGAAACAAAACAATATTACGTTTTTGATAATATAACATAATTTGTCATCTGAGATTAAGCCCTAATGGAGCGTATGGATTAAAAAAAAAAAAAATTGGAAAAAAAAAAAATAAATAAATAAAAACGCGTATGGTATTTTTTTTTACACACCACCCCATAATATCTGCTTTGTTGTCTGAGATGTCCATTTTTTGTCTTTTCTACAAATTTTTAAAAGGATTTGTCAATAAAGATTGTTGAATTTTAATCAATTGCCTGGTGTGTTGAGCTGGATCCATCTTCACTTCCTCATTGCCCCAGGTACTGTGCAGCAGCGAGGACGCCGTGCTCCATGCCAGACTGGGATTACATCTCAGGGGTGAGCTGAAACTTTCTCTTTATTCATATTACTGTACTTGCTTTTTCGTGCTCCCCTTTTCGACTTAGCACCAGACTTTTTGACAGACCAAGTTGTCTGCACACTTTTCTATTGTTTTGGGGTGTGTTGTTGTATATTGTTGTTTTTTTTTATCCGGATTTTCATCATGGATAATAGTACTACCAATTCCAGGCAGGAGCGGGCTGCTAAACTATTTTGTACCAATAGTGCCATTATAGCTTAAACTGGCACAGGATTACAGAATTTGATTTGTGTCCTGGAGAAACTGTCTTTGAGGGAGACTCATATTTGGTGGGACCATATTACCCTGGAGAACTGTCTGCAAAAGACTACTCTAGTGAAATTGAAGCCACTTTGGTGGTGTCTGCCACTAATTTTCAGAAATGTGAAGATTCCTGATTGGGTCTCCTTCATGTCTGTTGCCTGTAGCTGTAGATCGTCAGGCCTCCACTTACTTTCAGTCAACTACCTGTGTTACTATGCTTAAATTTTTGTACCAATGGTAGTCCATGAAAATGATATTTGTGCCACCTGAGTGTGGCTGATCAGAAAAGTAGCTTGAGCTGTTGCATGAGGTATCAGGGCTCCAAGTACAGCAGACCTACACCAATCCCTCCTTGTCTTAATTTGAAGTTAAATTCAAAGCTGTAAATGCTGGCCCAGGCCCTGATACCTCATGCACGGCCCATGGCTGATTGCTGCTGTGCAATTGGAAAATGTGGGTAAATTGATGCCAATTTTCATGGTGTCTGCCTCTAATTTGAGCTGTTTTGGCAGCTATTGGGCCCCTTTGAAGGTGTTCTGTATGCGTTTAGTTTTGCTTCCCATTGAATCCAATGGGGTTCAGATATGTTTGATGAACTGTTCGACAAACATTGGGAAGTTTGTCAATCTGAATTGAATCGAACCTTCAAAGATTTGCTCACCTCTACTTGCAACCAATTATTCATAGCTTTTGCAACCTTTTGCCTATACCTATCAAATGGCCTATCTACTGGTGTCCTTTCTTTGTCAACTGTGTGTTGATCCACAGACATTAATGACCAGATGTCAGTGTATTATTACTATTATTATGAAAAAAGGGGGTATACATAGCAAAAACACTTACAATAATTTTAGCAATACAAGTCGGCGACTGGTACAGGAGGAGAGAGGACCCTGCCCGCGAGGTCTCACAATCTACAAAGAATGGGTGAGGATACAGTGGGTGAGGGTAGGGCTGGTCGTGCAGCGGTATGGTGGAGCGAGAACCCTGCCCGCGAGGGCTCACAGTCTACAGGGGATGGGTGAGGATACAGTGGGTGGGGGTAGAGCTGGTCGTGCAGCGATATGGTGGAGCGGTGGTTACTGCAAGTTATAGGATTGTCGGAAGAGGTCGGTCTTCAGGTTCCTTTTGAAGGTTTCCGTGGTAGGCGAGAGTCTGATATGTTGGGGTAGAGTTCCAGAGTAGGTGGGATACACGGGAGAAATCTTGCATGTGATTGTGGGAAGAGGAGATAAGAGGGGAGTAGAGCAGGAGATCTTGTGAGGATCGGAGGTTGCGTGTAGGTATGTACCGGGAGACTAGGTCACAGATGTATGAAGGAGACAGGTTGTGGATGGCTTTGTATGCACTCTAACTCCACCTACAAAGTACATCCTGATGCTGGCACTGGTGTCAGGACATAATGTTTCATTGCACGTGCCTCAACGTTCAGTAGTGAATACTGCGTGCTCATGCTCACAGAACAAGAACAATTTAATAGGCCGGTGACCCTTAAAATACAGCTGCTGGCCCAAGATCTGCGGTTCCCGGGAATCTGCCTGGGGGCCGGATAAAAGGTCATCGAGGGCCGTAAATGGTCGGTGGGCCTGAGGTTCCCCACCCCTGGGTTAAAGCTTTATCATGTAATGTAGTCATTATTCCAAAATTTTGTCTTGTCTTATCATGTAAATGAGACCCCAAAGGGCTAATCCGACAGAAAAATGCATCCTTATGCATACTAACTAAAGGCAGTATCACTTTATTACTTGTCATTACTGGAGCGGATAATTGCTCTAATAGTGCCTTGAGGGCAGTAACCAATTCGGAAGCTTCACTTTTCCCCTTTTCCCTTAAATCTCACTCACCCAAGTCTGCAGCTGGAGGAGGAACTCCAACTGAGGGAGGAACTCCGGCACCAGAATGGACGGATGTATATGAAAGGTCCAGACTGGAAGCCCTGGAGGATGCCCTCAGCTCGTGTCTCTCTTTTATATGTACCGACTTTTCTCTTTTCTTATGTTACTTAGATATTGGTACATGATGACGCACCCTTATTTACATTGAGGTTGTGCATCCTTTTTTCTGTGTTCTCTGTTACTTGTGTTAATAAAAGCAAATGCTGAACTATGATCTTTGTCAGTCCTGGGAGACACAATGCACTGTGGTTGTGTATCGATACCCCCCAAAAAAGAAAAGCTCCCCCTCATGAGAGCCAACTCTCCGACATGAGGTTTAGTATATTTGTTCTGTTTATCCCTTTTTATTTTATGTGATATATACTGCATTGTTTTGTCCATTTTGTATCATCTTTATATATTTTTATAAACGCTGCCTACTTTTCAGATTAAGTATATAAAATTGAATAGCTCAGTTCCTCAGGGGTGTACCACACCCCTGAAGCAACACACTATCTGTAATGGGTGTCCAATTGGCCTATATAAACAATAGGTGGTGGCAGCAGCTAGTTCGTTTTATTATTGTGGAGTTTGGCAGTGACTGTACCAGGGTGTATATATAGATATATTCCATGGGCTGAAATCTTATGTGTATATACTATACGCTCACTGTGAGATCCCCAATAACTGGCCTAGTAGTGAAAACAGCTGCGGCCTCGTCCATCACTCGCCAGTCAATTGCGTAATTCTCCTGACGATTGGAGGCGGCGGGGTGTTGTTCATCGTTGTGGGATCTGCGTCATCTCTCCGGGTGTTCTCCTTGAATAATTGGTGGCAGTGGTGGGATCTGTGCATGATCCCCCTGCCCTTTTTAACTTGAGAGGAGCCATAAATGCAAACCATCAATTTAACACAGCAAATCAAGGGTTCATTCACACGTCCGTGAAGCTCAGTCCACACATACACCGCAAACAAAACCAAGCATCACAGCTTCATATGTTTCTATAAGGCTGTCACACTAAGGTTGAGAGACTCGCACCCAGTCCACGGATTGTGGTCCATGCTCAGTGCATCATGATGGTCAAACATTTAAGTGCTCCAATTAGTAACAGATCTGATTTTTATGCCCAGGGTTAGGTCTGTGACCAGGTATAATATAGGGTTGGCATCTCCATGGTGAGGTAGGTCAGTGACAGGTTAGGGAAGCAGCCACAGTCAGATTTTCCAGGTTTTAGGAGCAGTTCAATGAACTTACTGATTCAATATGAGATTTTATGGCTCAAGCAATGCAAACTACCCATAAGAATTGTTTACATGGTTATTATTTGTCCAGCCTTGTAACTGCAACCCAGCAGGACCCAATAGTGTTAAAGGGGTTGTCTACTACTGCACAACCCCTTCTTAAATGTTATAGCACCTCATGTAAGATAATAAAAACGTATGCTCACCTCCTGGACCATGAATATTGGTGCTGTGTCTACCAGCACTCACATGACATTGTTATAGGGCATCAGTGCTATGACAGAACAATGGCAGACATCGCATCGGTCGAGGAGACGAGTATATATATATTTTTCATTTCACATTTGGCATTTTAATATTTAAGAAGGCTTGTCTTACCTGACTTTCTGAGCCTGCTCTCCTGACAGAGAGAATAGCTGCAGATCTTACTATCACTACTAACAACTAATCACCTCTTTCCAATTACATACAGATGGGCGCTGAAGACTACCCACCATACTACAATAATATGAATGATGATAATCATACAGTCGATGACCACCCTTGGCTCCACAGCTTGTTCTCACCCATTGCCTATTCCGTGACTTGTGTCCTCAGACTTATTGGAAATGTGCTCATTATACTCGTTTTTGTGTTCTACGAGAAGATAAAGACTCTGACCGACACCTTTTTGGTGAATTTGGCCATTGCAGACATCTTGTTTCTGCTCACCCTCCCATTCTTGGCATATGAATCGGCACATGCCTGGGTTTTTGGAGACTTCCTGTGTAAGATCATAAGGATCACATACAGGGTGAATTTATTTACGTCCATGCTCACGCTCACCTCAATCACATTTGACAGGTTTATTTCTATCACTAAAGTCACTAAGGCAGCTAAATACCAGGTGACTAAACACAAGTGGCGGTACGCGGTGTGCGTCCTCCTCTGGACCCTGGCTCTGCTCCTTTCCATTCCCCAGTTCATATACAGCAACAGCCATGACCGGAAGGAATGTTTTGAAGAATACTCCCCTCCCATCATGGAGATCGTGGTGGTTTCATTCCAGATGACAGTGGGATTTCTAATTCCCTTGGCCTCAATGGTGTTTTGTTACAGCTTTATTCTCCGGACCTTGGTTAATGCCAGAGGCGTTCAGAAGAAGAAGTCAATGGAGATAATTGTGGTCATAGTGGTTGTATTTATAGCTACACAGTTGCCTCATAATGCCCTTGTCCTGGCTAAAGTCCTCAATAAGGGATTCACATCAGATTCCTTTACAATCACGAGCGTTGTAATGGAAGCTATAGCTTACTTCCACGCTTGTCTCAACTCTGTCCTGTACTTTTTTGTTGGTACAAAATTTAGAAAGCATTTTTGGAAAATGCTGAAAGGTTTAGGTCTTAACCGGATGCAAGATGAAACCACACATCATCTGCGGACGACTGATGGAGACTCCAGAAACGTTTCTGCTTCAACAAACATCTGTGCAACAAGCGTGTAAATGGTTTCTCGGGACGAGCAGACACCATTATGGCTGAAGAGTGAAGCAGTTAAAGTTATTTCTATTATTGGATAGTGCTTGTAAAAAGTAATCCCTTTGTAAATGTTATTAAAAGGTAAATTGCAAGCCATTCTTGTGATATTATCACTTTTGTTGACAACTTGTTGCCTTGGAGACCGACCACCACTGCTACAGTAAAGTTCGGGATCCATACCGAACACCTAGTGTCCGTGCACAGACCCCAAACACGGACTTCTCCAGGAAGTATATGTTAGTGTTTGTGTTCAGCAGGCTGATGAGAGTATTCATAAATAAAAAAAAAATTATGTGCAGTCCCCTCTATTTTTGCTAACTAGCGCAAGTAAAGCCGACAGTTGCGGGCTGCAGCCCCCAGTTGTCAGCTTTATGATTGCTGGTTATCAAAAATAGAGGGGTCTCAAGACTTTTTTTTTAAATTATTTAAATAAAAAATTTAAAAAAATGCGTGGGGTCCCCCCTCATTTTTGACAATCAGTCAAGCTAAAGCAGACAGCTAGGGGCTGGTATTCTCAGACTGGGAAGGGGCCATGGAGATTGTCCCTCCCCCACCTAAAAGTAGCAGCCCGCAGCCGCCCCAGAAAAGGCATATCTATTAGATGTGCCAATTCTGGCGCTTTGCCCGGCTCTTCCCACTTACCCTGGTGTGGTGGCAAGTGGGGTAATATTTGTGGGATTGATGTCAGATGTTTTATGACCGCTGACATCAAGCCCAGGGGTTAGTTATTGAGAGGTGACTCTAAGACACCCCCATTACTAACTCCATAGTCATATTGTAAAAAATACACAGCCAGAATAAAGTCCTTTAATTGAAAGAAAGACACAGAGTCCTTTATTTTAAATAAATGCTCCCTGTCCCTATTTTTCCCATTTATTACTATAAAATGAAAAGTAATAAACCACCATATTCCTCACCTGTCTGCTGAGAATCATAGAAAATATTAAAATCTGTACAGCACCAGGGAGGGGGCATTCACCCCACCTTCCTCTTCCTCTTTCTTTTTTGCAGTAGGACAAGAGCTGGCATTATAGCTGACACTATTAGGCTATGTTCACACATTGCATTTTTTCAGCATTTTTTTCTGCAGCAAAAACTAATCTCTTGCCAGGAAAGTTTGTTCACGATTTTGCTATTTTTTTGCTGCGTTTTTCACTGCATTTTTTTCACTGCAGTTTTGTCTTTTTATGCATGTACATAAAGTTCAGTGAAAAAAAAAATCTCATTCTATTTCATCAGGTTTTGCCACAAAAAACGCTGAAAAAACTGACATCTGTGTTTTTTGGTGTTTTTTTTCAGCGTTTTTCACCACCCATTACTTCCAATGGGTGAAAAAGCTGAAAAAACGCTGAAAGAAGTGACATGCTCTATTCTGCAAAAAACATCCAAAGCACAAAATACTGATGAAACAAAAACCAAGGTATGTGCATGAGATTTCTGGAATCTCATAGACTTTCCTGGTACTGTAAAACGCAGCAGAAAATGTGCATAAAAAAAAGCATAAAAGAACGTTGAAAAAACGCAATGTGTGAACATAGTCTTAAAGTTAGACTTGTATAATGGGCATAAAGAAGTAGGAAATTAATACACAGCAGCTCCTTTTAGGACAAAAGACCCCTGCAGTACCAACACTGGATGTCTTTTGTGTGTAGACAAATAGTTATAAAATAGACAGGTAACTGAGACAGTAGAAGTTTTTTCAGAGAGTAGGACAATAAAAAGGGTACATGTGTTTACACATAAATAGCAAAGTGGAAGGAGTATTGTCTAAAGATGAGCGAACCTGTGGATGTTCAGGTTCGCTGGGTTAGACAAAAATACAGTAAAAACCTCGGCTTGGGTCCGAACTTGACCTCGATCTTGACCCTGGACCTGAACCTGCACCCAATACAAGTCAAAGGGGACCTGAACTTCGTTGCTTTAGAATGGCTGTAAAATGGTCATAGTTAGGGCTATGGGGCTACAAAAGGAAGATAAATGGGGGTAAGAGCAGGACAATTGCCTTGAAAACAAATGTGGATAGGAAAATGATTTAAAAGGGTTCTTTCACCATAGCAATCATGGTAAAATAGGAAGTAAATGAATAACAAAAAAAATTAACAGTGCCCTCACAGAGAATGAGGCTTGCTACTTCTTGTCCAGTTAAAATTTTCACCCACAGAGCATGTTTCCACATTTCCCCCACAAAAGCTGATAATAAATTTCACCCACAGAGCATGTTTTCATCTTTAACTGTGAAAGCTGATAAACAATTTCACACCAAGACAATGGGACACACTGCCCCCAACAGCTTAAAAATGTCTGCTCCAGTAGTGTATGTTACAAATGCTGCTGATGAAAAGTTGTTAGTATGATCTTGGGTCGAACTGGCGGTCCACAGCGAGGCTTGTTACCGGCAGTAGTTACAAATTTCACCAACTGCGCATGGGGCAGAGTACCCTCTCAGAAGCAACTTTCAAATTTCACAATTTACAAAAAAAGTAATATTAGCTCACTTTTGGTGGAAACTCCCTATGAATTTCAGTGTTGTAAGTGAAGGGGGGAGGCACAGGGCCGGTATCAACATGCTGTGGGCCGGAACTGAGTTCTCTTCGCCCTGAGTCCCCTCTTCTACAACCCCTGGCAAAAATTATGGAATCACCGGGCTCGGAGAATGTTCATTCAGTTGTTTAATGTTGTTGAAAAAAAGCAGATCACAGACATGGCACAAAACTAAAGTCATTTCAAATGGCAACTTTAGGGCTTTAAGAAACACTAAACGAAATCAAGATAAAAAATGTGGTACTCAGTAGAGATAATTTTTTTCAGACCAAGCAGAGGGAAAAAATTATGGAATCACTCAATTCTGGGGAAAAAATTATGGAATCATGAAAAACAAAGACACAAAAGAACACTCCAATACATCACTAGTATTTTGTTGCACCACCTCTGCCTTTAATAACAACAGCTTTCAGTCTCTGAGGCATGTGTGTCACCCTGGCCTGGATGCCACAAATATAATAAAGCTGTGTCTGAGAGCAAGGGGGAGGTTCTCTAGTCAGGGGAACATTAGCATGCAATACCTCCTGTCTCAGGCCAGTAGGGGGAGCAGGCTGCCCCTATAAAAGCTGGAACTGGGGGCAGGGTTAGAGAGAACTGGACGACCTGACTCAGGACTAAGAGGTGTCCCAGAGCAGAGAGAAACAGTTGTGTTGCACCCTAAGAGGACGCGTGGCAGTAGGAGAGCCACAAGCCAGGGACAAGAGGTGAAGTACGCCTGTCCTGGCAGACAAAGAACCAAATTTACCAGACTTTGGTGTCTGAGGCTGTGAGGATTCCACGTCCTGCAGCAGATAACCAGTCCGCAGGGGACTGTATGTTCCTTGGCCTAAGAAGCCCGGAGGCTCCTCCACAGCAGAAGGGACCAGCAAAGCCGTACCAGGCCGAGAGTAGAAAGGGACCCACGTTGCAAACCATACGGGCGAGAGGACAAACCATACGGGTGAGCTCGGGAACGTGGGCTGTTACCCTATAAGGAGGAGATAGCCAGAAGGAGCGCAGAGAGCACGGTAGGCCTACACCCTCACCCTGACCAGGACCAACTTCCCATTTGCTCTCAGACATCCAGGTTCCCTCTTAGCTGGGACTGTTTGTGGGTCAGTTCACCTGTTCTAGTAAAGACCCTGGAGTGCAACCTGTTGTCTGTGTGCTCCTTGCTCCTCCAGCACTAACGGTACTGGGACGCCCTACACCATCACCCCCATCCTCCATTATACTGCCCTGGGGCCGCACTCTTCCCGTGGGGAGTCACACTACCCCAGCTGCATACATCATCAGCCCCAGCGGTCTGCCTGGCAGCGGCGGTTCGCACTGACCGCAATCCACGGGTGGCGTAGTCGGACATACCAACAGCGCATAGCAGACTACCACCGGTCTGACCACCCTGAGCCACGGAACCGGGGTGCCACCACTACCCCCATCGTTTCCCTATTGCCCGGATCCGAGTGCCCCACGGCCCAGGGGGCGAGTCACATGGACTTAATGAGTGACAAACAGTACTCGTCATCAATCTCGCTGCAACTTTCTCTGATTGCGGTTGCCAGATCAGCTTTGCAGGTTGGAGCCTTGTCATGGACCATTTTCTTCAACTTCCACCAAAGATTTTCAATTGGATTGAGATCCAGACTATTTGCAGCCATGACATTGAACTTATGTGTCTTTTTTCAAGGAATGTTTTCACAGTGTTTGCTTGCTCTATGGCAGGATGCATTATCATCTTGAAAAATGATGTCATCATCCCCAAACATCCTTTCAATTGATGGGATAAGAAAACTGTCCAAAATATCAATGTAAACTTGAGCATTTATTGAAGATGTAATGACAGCCATCTCCCCAGTGCCTTTACCTGACATGCAGCCCCATATCATCAATGACTGTGGAAATTTGCATGTTCTCTTCATGCCGTCATCTTTATAAATCTCATTGGAACGGCACCAAACAAAAGTTCCAGCATCATCACCTTGCCCAATGCAGATTCGCGATTCATCACTGAATATGACTTTCATCCAGTCATCCACGGTCCACGATTGCTTTTCCTTAGCCCATTGTAACCTTGTTTTTTCCTCTTTAGGTGTTAATGATGTTTAGCTTTTCTGTATGCAAATCCCATTTCCTTTAGGCGGTTTCTTACATTTCGGTCACAGACATTGACTCCAGTTTCCTCCCATTCGTTCCTCATTTGTTTTGTTGTGCATTTCCTGTTTTGGAGACATATTGCTTTAAGTTTCCGGTCTTGACGCTTTGATGTCTTCCTTGGTCTACCAGTATGTTTTTGCCTTTAACAACCTTCCCATATTGTTTGCATTTGGTCCAGATTGTAGACACAGCTGACTGTGAACAACCAACATCTTTTGCAACATTGCGTGATGATTAACTTCTTTTAAGAGTTTGATAATCCTCCTCTTTGTTTCAATTGACATCTCTCGTGTTGGAGCCATGATTCATGTCAGTCCACTTGGTGCAACAGCTCTCCAAGGTGCGATCACTCCTTTATAGATGCAGACCAAAGAGCAGATCTAATTTGATGCAGGTGTTAGTTTTGGAAATAAAAATTTACAGGGTGATTCCATAATTGTTTCCTCAGAATTGAGTGATTCCATGATTTTTTCCCTCTGCTTGGTCTGAAAAAAATTACCCTTAGGCTATGTGCCCACGATGCAGAAAAGCTCCGGATTTTTTCCTGAGCGTTTCTGCATCTCCCCGGCAGAAAAAAACGCATGCGGATTGTACATGCGTTTTCCTGCCAGGAACATGCGGAAATGAAGCGTTATTCACTGACATTTCTGCATGCAGATTGACAAGCGCTTTCCAAGCGATTAGCGTCACTTTGAAAGTGCTTGTGACAACTAGGTCACACTATATAAATCCATGCGAACGGGCATGGATTTATATAGTGTGACCCGAGAGAGTGGTTAAAAATAAAAAATTAAACTAATAATTACCTTCCGATGGCCCCCGAGACTTGCAGCGCTCCTGTGCTGGCTGCTGTCAGATCGCGGTACTGAAAAGACCTGCCATCACATGACTATGACGTCAGCGCAGGTCCTTCAGTCCTGCGCGATCTGTCAGCAAGCGAAGAGAAGGAGTCCGGGGGCCGTCGGAAGGTGAATATAATCTTTATTTTTTATTTTATTCTTTTTTTTTAATGTTACCTGGGTGTGGATGAGACTCTCCTCTCCTCTACACCCGGGTACCATCTGCACATTAGAACGCACCAATTACGCAAGTACAGATGCAGTCTTGCGGAATTGGTGCGTTCTAATGCAAGTCAATGGCGGCAAAAACACAGCGCTTCCGCAAAATTAATGGACATGCTGCGGATTTTTGAGCGCAGCATAAACGCTGGGGAAAAATACGCAGCATGGGCATTGAAAGTTCGGAATTGCATTGGAGGCCATGGGGGAAGGTTTACCAAGCGTTTCCAAAGCGTTTACGCTGCGAAAATTCCGCAGCGTAAACGCTTGAAAAACGCATCGTGGGCACATAGCCTTACTGAGTACCACATTTTTTATCTTGATTTCTTTTAGTGTTTCTTAAAGCCCTAAAGTTGCCATTTGAAATGACTTTAGTTTTGTGCCATGTCTGTGATCTGCTTTTTTTAAACAACATTAAACAACTGAATGAACATTCTCCGAGCCCGGTGATTCAATAATTTTTGCCAGGGGTTGTATAAAGGATTGAGAGTGCAGTGTATTGTGTGATGGAGGATTTTCTTTACTTACTGTTACATTGTCCATGGGACCGGAACCAGCTTCAAACAGGACAGGAGATCTTAGATCTGGATTAACAGGCTCACTTTTACAGTGCAATTCTTCTACACACGGCTGCAGCATACAGATAAAGACATGGTCTTTAGTTAGTGAAGTACCCTTGGTTATGTGCCTTTTCAGTTTTCGTCCTCATCCTGTCCTGAGATCCACCATCTTCCACTTACTCAGTGACCCAACTGAAATTCTCCCCATGAAGGATACAGAGGCCTGCTTCCCAGTACCTCTTGCTGGCTTTAAGCCCAGGACTGTGCTGGCATCCAAATTGAGCATCAAATGTATCCTCATTCTGTCAGAAAATGTGCGCTGATAAAGCACTCTCTTCACCACTGTATCTGCTTGCTGGAACCTGTCTCCCTGTATGTTCAGCCTTCCGTCTCCACTCTACTCTCTCTTATACAGGCACTGTACCAGTAAAGGTGTTCGTGTCATGGACTCACACCCTGACTAACTACCTGCAACCCAGATATTCTTTTCTATAAAAACTACTCTAACCCCTCCCAAATGATGAGCTAATCCCTGAGTTAACTGTCTAATGTCTAAGCAAAGTAATGTGACTATATTTTCTTGAGGTCTTGACCACTATTATATTTCAATGTGGTATACTGTTGGATTTAAGCTTTGTGCTTTTTAAATGCTTTTAATTTTTGCATGTCCGTCCGGTCTTGATGAATAATAAAATCATATTGGTATATATTTAGTGCTCCCTGTCTTTTCATACATACCTTCTTTCCTTGTTGTGTGTTATTTATCCCTATGGCCGTTATTGTATGCTGGTTCTCTTACAGGCTCTGCCTAAGGCCGTCCCTGGGAATGCGGGAGGTCTGTCCACTAGGGGAAACATACGCGTGGGGTTGTGGTCTTCTTGGCCTCTCGGGTGTACATGGGTACACTGTTGTTTAAGGAGCCTATAATGCTGGTATTGGGATAATCATCTCCCTCCACAGGTGGCGTCACGAGACAAACTGTACACTAAAACCCCTTTTTCAAGAGAGACCCAGAGTACGGGCCCGGGAGCCGACTGCCGTGACATCCTAAGCAAAGTGAAAGGCCCGGGTACCGAGTCCCTTATATCCCACTGGGCGAGACAAACACACCAGGCAATTGATTAAAATTCAACAATCTTTATTGGCAAATCCTTTTAAAAATTTGTAGAAAAAAACAAAAAATGGACATCTCAGACGACAAAAAAAATGCCATACGCGTTTCGAGTAAAAAAAACTCTTGAGCACTGGCTATGAAAAAGAATATTCTGAGAAAACCTGTACAAGTAAGAGTAGAAAATATCCCAAAAGAAAAAGGGAGGAGAAAAAAAAAAAGAAAAAAGGGGGCCACACAACCTGCAGACGATAAATATGTGCATGAATAAATTTTCAATAAAGATTAACTGCAGAAAACTCAAAAAATATATATATATATACTTTTTTTTTTTTACATTTTTTGTTTTATCCTCTCTCTGTCTTCTTCCTTTTGGACTTAGTATTACGTTTTTGATAATATAACATAATTTGTCATCTGAGATTAAGCCCTAATGGAGCGTATGGATTAAAAAAAAAAAAAATTGGAAAAAAAATAAATAAATAAATAAAAACGTGTATGGCATTTTTTTTTACACACCACCCCATAATATCTGCTTTGTTGTCTGAGATGTCCATTTTTTGTCTTTTCTACAAATTTTTAAAAGAATTTGCCAATAAAAATTGTTGAATTTTAATCAATTGCCTGGTGTGTTGAGCTGGATCCATCTTCACTTCCTCATTGCCCCAGGTACTGTGCAGCAGCGAGGACTCCGTGCTCCATGCCAGACTGGGATTACATCTCGGGGTGAGCTGAAACTTTCTCTTTATTCATATTACTGTACTTGCTTTTTCGTGCTCCCCTTTTCGACTTAGCACCAGACTTTTTGACAGACCAAGTTGTCTGCACACTTTTCTATTGTTTTGGGGTGTGTTGTTGTATATTGTTTTTTTTATCCGGATTTTCATCATGGATAATAGTACTACCAATTCCAGGCAGGAGCGGGCTGCTAAACTATTTTGTACCAATAGTGCCATTATAGCTGAAACTGGCACAGGATTACAGAATTTGATTTGTGTCCTGGAGAAACTGTCTTTGAGGGAGACTTGTATTTGGTGGGACCATATTACCCTGGAGAACTATCTGCAAAAAAACCTGATCCCGCGTGGATTACGAATTAAAAAAATCCCAGCTACAATTTATAATAATGAATTTGTACAGGAATGAAATACAATTCTATCAGAGTGTTCCACTAAGTTAATGTTTAGCTTGCAAAAAAGAAGACTGAGAGGAGACTTAATAGCTGTCTACAAATATGTCAAGGGCTGTCACATTGTAGAAGGATCATCTTTATTCTCATTTGCACAAGGAAAGACTAGAAGCAATGGGATGAAACTAAATGGGAGGAGACACAGATTAGATGTTAGAAAAAACTTTTTGACAGTTAGGGTGATTAATGAGTGGAACAGGCTGCCACGAGAGGTGGTGAGTTCCCCTTCAATGGACGTCTTCAAACAGAGGCTGGACAGAAATCTGTCTGAGATGATTTAGTGAATCCTGCTTTGAGCAAGGGGTTGGACCAGATGACCCAGGAGGTCTCCTCCAACTCTGCCATTCTATGATTCTATGATTCTATGATTCTAATCCAGCTTATTGTTCGATATGAGGACATTGAAGTTAAAAAAATTCAAAGTGACATTTTTATACAGAAGGATTTAATTAAAAAATGCAGTTTCTGTTGAAAGGTTTGAATCTTTGAGTAAGGAAATTGAGGGCAAAATTGCCGATCTAGAAAATCAGATCATTTCCTACAAAAAAAGAAAACTAGATCGTGACATTATGGACTATGAGAAGGATCAAGTATATGAATGGGGCAGATGGGAGAAGTTGCCTCATACTCCCAAGTCCATTTTGAAGAATCATAAAAACAGAAACAGGAACAAAAATAGAAATCGCAAATCCTCTTCAGTTACTTTCTCCTGTTACTTCTGATGTGTTAGCAGATGAATCTAATTGTGAGACTCCGACTATTAGTCCACAATTCAGCTACTTCAAGAATCTGCAGCCGACAAAAAACATGGTAGAAGAAAGGGACGCACACGCCGTACTACCATCAGACAGGTTACTACGGAGTCCGAGCAAACGACAATGAATGTTCTAAATCTGTCATCTCGTCAACTGCTGAGCATAGTCTTCTCTCTAAGGGAATGAACTTTGCTCCTTTTGATCATAAACTGGATATTTTCAATACTGTTAAGGATATAAACAAATTCATTCGGGATTTAACCATCAAAAAACACTTTTGGTCAGAAGCCCTTCTTTAATCATGGCCAATGATTTTAAGAATCTTGATTTTTGTGAACAACAGGCTTTATTTCATCTAAAAGAATTAAATCCCTCTGAGAACGCCTCTCTGACCAATAGAGTGACTGATTTTTTTATCCAGTTCAAAGTAGAACATCAGCAATGGATAGATTCCAGGATATTGTTACCAGAGATCTAAAGAATCTCTGTGAAACATCTATTCAGAAGAAAAGACCTAATTTAACTAAAGATGAAAGTACTGCATTGAAAAACCTAATGAAAAATAAAAATCTGGTTCTAAGAGTGTCCGATAAGGGTGGTTCTGTAGTGGTCATGAATGACTGATTATGTGGCTGCTATAGAGTCGCACTTGCAGGACAGTAAAACTTATTTACCACTTGCTAGTGACCCTACTTTATTTTTTGCAGAAAAAAACTAAAAAAGTAATTGATGAAGGTTTTTCTTTGGGTATACTGACAAAAAAAAAGAAACGGAATTCCTTGAAGTAACATCACCCATTATTCGCATCATCCATGCGCTGCCTAAAACACCTAAACCGTTATCACCTATTTCTATGAGACCAATAGTGTCAGGAATAGGTTCGTTAAACGAGCATTTGGGCGCATAGCTAGATAGTGCCTCACAATCATTGGTACAAAGAATACCGGGTTTTTTACAGGATTCTCGTGATGTTTTGCGTATGGTCCCACAGATACACCTGGGTTTCTTGTGATGTTTCTTCTCTTTACACCAGCATTCCCCAACACATAGCTATTATGCTGTCCAATACCACCTGGACAGGTACAGTTCTTACACACCTGAACTTAAAGAGTATATAGAAATATAGAAAATGTGCTCTCATTTCTACTCCGCCATAATTATTTTATGTTTAATGGAAAGTTCTTTTTGCAAATTAGCGGAGTGGCGATGGGAGCCAAATTCTCACCATCCGTAGCCAATTTGACTATGGCATGGTGGGAAGAGTGTTTTATGTATACTATCCATAATCCGTTTTCATCTTCAATAAAATTATATGCTAGGTATATAGGTGATATGATCATTGTTTGGGAGGGGGCGGTATCAGAGATTCCAAATTTCATCTCTTACCTTAATGACAACCAGTTTAACTTGCATTTCACACATAGTCATCATGGTGAAAAAAATGGTATTCCTGGATTTGGAACTTATTGGTGGCAATAATTGTACAATTGTAACTAAAACCTACAGAAAACCTTCAGCAGGTAATACAATTTTGGATGCTCGTTCATTCCACCCTTTTCATGTTAACAAAGCTGTTCCTGTGGGTGAATTTATTAGAGCTGAGCGGAATTGCAGCTGCAGTGCTCTGACCTAGAATCCAGGACTATCAGGCTGAGTTCACACGATGCGTTTCCGCGGCGTTTTTGCAGCTGCGTAAACGCCGCGGAAACGCATTAAAAATGCATGGTAGAAGGGCAGCAATGTTCCCCCAATTGAAATCCACATGTGCTGTGCCCATGATGCGGATTTTTCCCCAGCGTTTATGCTGCGCTCAAAAATCCGCAGCATGTCCATTAATTTTGCGGAAACGCTGCGTTTTCGCCGCCATTGACTTGCATTAGAACGCGCCAATTCCGCAAAACTGCATCTGTACTTGCGTAATTGGCGCGTTCTAATGTGCGGATGGTACCCGGGTGTGGAGGAGAGGAGAGTCTCATCCACACCCAGATACCATTAAAAAATCTGTAAAAAAAGAATAAAATAAAAAATAAATGTATACTTACCTTCTGTCGGCCCGCGCACCGCTCCTGCTTGGTTCCCGGCACTTTGCAGTGAGTTGAAGGACCTGCGCTGACGTCAGAGTCATGTGACGGTTCACGTGACGCTGACGTCGGCAGGTCTTTCAATTCAAAGTTGCCGGCGAGGGAGAACAGAGTGAGCAGGACAGCGCGGGCCATCGGAGGGTAAAGTACACATTTTTTTTTATTTTTACCACTCTCTCGGGTCACACTATATAAATCCATGCCGGCTGCATGGATTTATATAGTGTGACCTAGTTGTCAAGCACTTTCCAGGTGATGCTAAAATCGCCTGGAAAGCGCTTGTCAATCCACATGCGGAAACGCATGTGAATCTGCATGTATTCCGCAGGAAAAACGCATGCACAATCTGCATGCGTTTTTTCTGCCAGGGAGATGCAGAAATGATGCAGAAATTTTCTGCTTCATTTCTGCATCGTGTGCACATACCTTCAGACAGCGCCTTTCTGATCGACACTATCCCAATTGGAGCCTAAACAGAGCACAACAGATTGCAAATACTAGGAATAGGACGGACTTAACCCCTTCGCGACCATGGGATTTTCCCTTTTTGCATTTTCGTTTTTTGCTCCCCTTGTTCCCAGAGCCATAGCGTTTTTTTTTTTTTTGGTCAATATGGCCGTGTGAGGGCTTATTTTTTGCGGGACAAATTTTACTTTTCAATGCCATTACTAGTTTTACCATATCATGTACTGGAAAACGGGAAAAAAATTCCAAGTGCGTTGAAATTGCAAAAAAAGTGCAATACCACAGATGTTTTTATTTTTTTTTACCACATTCACTGAATGCTAAAACTGACCTGCCATTCTTATTCTCCAGGTCATTACAAGATCGTAGACACCAAACATGTATAGGTTCTTTTTTATTATTTTATTTTGAATGGGGGTGATTTAAACTTTTATATTTTTTTTATATTTTTGAAAACCTTTTTTTTTACTTTTTGCTTGCTTCTATAGTTTCCATAGGAGACTAGAAGCAGCAACTGTCCAATCGCCTCTGCTACATACAGGGGACCAATAGTTCCCCTGTATGCAGCAGAAATGCTCCTGTACTATGAGCACCGACCACTAGGTGGCGCTCATAGTAATCTTTACATGACAACCACTGGGGTCTGCTGCAGACCCAGGGTTGTCATGACCACCCATCGGTGACCCGCGATCACGTGACAGGGTCACCGATGGGCGGGGCTAAGGCCGCGCTTCCGGCGCGGCGATGTTAAATGCTGCTGTCAGAGATTGACAGCGGCATTTAACATGTTAACAGCCGCGGGTGGATCGCGATTCCACACGCGGCTGTTGCAGGCACATGTCAGCTGTAATAATCAGCTGACATGTGCCCGGTTCAGTGTGGGCTCAGCGCCGGAGCCCTCACTGAACCGGGGGTGATGGCCTGGGGTGTACTAATACCTGGGTCGGTAAGGGGTTAATTAATAAAACTAGGATGAAATGAAATAAAAAAAACTGCTTTCCAGTTTTGGTTCTTAATCATAGTCCGTATTTTAGGTCCATTTCCCAGATAGTGCGACGCAATCTACACATTTTGCAAGATAATCACGTCATTACAAGAATAGTACCAAGGAAAGCAAAAACGCTAGGAAATGTATTATCGCCTAGCTTGCATGTTCACCATCACAAAAAACCCACATCTCAAACATGGTTGTCATTAAAGGGTTATTTTATGTGCGGACAAACTCAGTGCAAAACCTGCCCAGTGTCGTTCAAAACCAATCATCTTTACAGTTACGATCAGAGTTAAAAATTCAGTATAAAAAGCTTCTTATCTGCAACAGTGATCAGGTGGTTTATGCTGCACAATCTGTGACCTCAAATATGTTGGTTCCACTATCCGTAATCAGGGAGCACCTGTATGACATTGACGAGCCCACAGATAGGAACATCTCTAATATCTCACACCATTTTGTGGAATGTCATAATCGCAGTAATTGGTCTGCGTGTATACGCGATAGAACAAATGCCGAAACATGTTAGAGGCGGCAGTCATACTGATGCGGTCCGCAACAAAAAAGCTTTCTGGATATTTTCTCTGAACACACATGCTCCATCAGGGCTTAATCTCAGACGAGAAATTATGTTACATTATTAAAAGCATAATATTAAGCCCTGAAAAGAAAGAGAGAAAGGAGAAAAAGGAGAATTTTTTTATTTTTTTTCCAAACTCCTCCTCACTATGCTTCGCTCTATAGGCCTCAAGGAAACCGTTCTCTCCTGGTTCTCCTCCTACCTCTCTGACCGCTCCTTCACTGTATCTTTTGCCGGCTCTTCTTCCTCTCCTCGTCCCCTTACTATCGGGGTTCCCAGGGCTCAGTCCTAAACCCCCTCCTCTTCTCTCTATACACTGCCCCTATTGGACAAACAATCAGCAGATTTGGGTTCTAGTATCATCTCCATGCTGACGACACCCAATTATACACTTCTTCCCCTGACATCACCCCCACTCTAATACAAAATACCAAGGATTGTTTGTCTGCTGTCTCTAACAACATGTCCTCCCTCTATCTTAAACTGAATTTCTCCAAAACTGAACTTCTTGTGTTTCTCCCCTCTACTAACCTAACTCTACCTAACATCGAAATTACATTGGAGGGTTCAACTGACTCGCCCCCAGGGCCATGGGGTACTCGGCAGCCGGGCCTTATGGCTGCTTTTGGGGGAGATCACGGTGGCTGGCCCGGTCCGTGACCCAGGGCGGTCAGTGCAAAAAGGGGATATTTGTAGGGGATTTGTCGTGACGCCACCTGTGGTGTCTGGTGAGGATCACCAGCGCTGCAACAGTCCTCTGAGGCAGGTGTTAGGGCAGCTTGAGATGGAACTGCTCCCCACAGGTGGAGCAGGCCTCAGGGCAGTGAAAACGATGCAGGTTGCGCTGGGCGTTGTGGTGCAGGGGGAGCGATGGCGCAGCAGAAGTAACGGACAGAGACAGGGGATTTGCTTCATTACCTTTACTGGTGCCGTTGTTAGGTACGGTCCAGGGTACTCCAGGTGAAGGGCGCACTTTTGGACTCTCCCCAGTGAGCGGGTATAGGGCCTCCTGATCCGTGTCTGTCTCTGTGTATGTTCCTGGCCAGCCTGCAACTGAGCCTAGACTATGTGTCCTGCTTTTACTTCACCTGTTGCTCAGAAGTAGGACCTCTGGTTGGTAACCACTTTCCCTGGACGTCGGGGCCTTCGTGGTTCCTGGTCCTGTAGGTGTCTAGCTTCAGGTTTGCCAGGGACTTGTAGTCCTCCTGGGATTCCGGTTATCCCTACTGGGTGTAAAGGGTCCCTGTAGGCTCGGACCCGGTGTCCGGTTTGTATAACGGGGTGAGCTTACTAGGCTCCTCTGCCCCCTTAGCTCCACTCTCTTTTTCTCCTCGCCGTCGACCACACTCGGGACCCTCACTACTCGGCAGCTGGCGTGCTGCGTCTTCACCGCTCTCTGAGCGTCGGCACACTCTCTGCTCACAGACCCACTTCTGTCTGAGCTGACAACTAACTTCTCACTGACTGAACTGAGCTGCCTGGCTCCACCCTCCCTTTATATGTCCCTAACGGGCTCCCTCTGGTGGTCTGAGGTGGTAGGGTGGAGGTGTGTGAATGTGTGAGGGCCTCTTGTGGAGAAGTCCATCCATGCACCCTTCTGGGTTCTGTGGCACCAATGCGCAGCAGGGCACCACACAACTATAACTCCCAAGCAGCATGCTCGCTTGGTCATATTCGACACTAAACTTTCCTTTATTCCCTATATCCGATCACTCACATCCTCTTGTCACCTGCATCTTAAAAACATCTCCAGAATCCGACCTTTTCTCACCTTTGAAACTGCTAAAACTCTTACTGTCGCTCTTATTCACTCTCGTCTGGACTACTGCAACTCTCTTCAGATCGGTCTCCCTCTTACCAAACTTTCTTCACTTCAATCCGTCCTGAATGCGGCAGCCAGGGTCATATTTCTGCCTAGCCGCTTCACCGATGCCTCCATCTTGTGCTAGTCATTACACTGGTTACCCATTCGCTACAGGGTACAATACAAACTCATTGCTCTCACCCACAAACTCTCCACAGTTCTGCACCGCCTTATATCTCCTCTCTCATCTCTGTCTATCTCCCTACACGTGCCCTCCGTTCTACAAATGACCTAAGACTAGCAACCCTAACCTCACACCTCCGTTTCCAAGACTTCTCTCGTGCTGCGCCAGTTCTCTGGAATGCTCAACCCCAGATGATCCGACTGATGCCTAGCCCCCACGTCTTTACGCGCGTTTTAAAAACCCATCTCTTTAAACAAACCTACCACTTCAACTCAGTAAACTAACTTTTCTCTGTTCCCTCCTTCTAAATATAATTCAGAATCTGCTCCCTACTATTCATCTGTCTCCACACCCTTCAAGCACACGATAACTGCACTCGATACTTGATTAATGCACTTAAACATACTGACTGATGACCGTATCATGCAGCCTTATATGAAAATCCCTATGTATTATAATTGCTAGACCTGAAATAACAAGCACTTCTCACCTATTGTGTCCCCCCATTTTCTTATAGATTGTAAGCTTGCGAGCAGGGACCTCACTCCTGATGTAACTGTTTAAACTGTCTTACTTTGTATTGAATTTATTGTCTGTACATGTCCCCGCTTAATTGTAAAGTGCTGCGGAATATGTTGGCGCTATGTAAATAAAAATTATTATTATTATTATATTATTACACGAGGTATATAGATGACCTGCTCATCATTTGGGATGACAAATCATCCAATGTTCTGCTCTTTTTAGATTATCTGAATGATAACAACTATAATCTTCGGTTCATTCATTTTTTTAATCAATAGTCAATCACATATTTAGATCTACAAGTCTCAGGCATACATGGTTCTTTAATCGAAAGTAGTACAGAAAAACAACAGCAGGGGATACAATTCTTCATGCCTAGAGCTTTCATCCTCCACACAGCACACAAGCTATTCCAGTAGGAGAGCTAATCAGAGCAAAAAGAAACTGCAGTGCTATAAAGTCCTTTCACAGTGAGTCACAATAGATTATCCTACTAATTCAAGTGTGGACGATTTATAATTGGTAAGAAAGAAAATTCCACTGACATTTTGCTGCATTGGCCGGGAATCCAACATCTTTCCCTCACCGGTGAGCACTGCAAACCGTGCACGGGGGAATTCTGTAACTCTTTAAGTAAGTCCTCCGCCTTAAGATTAGGCGTCAAAACAAGCATTGTCAGTTATCCCGGACTGAGGGAGAGTGACGGATTTCGTATAGTCCAAGGATCTCTGGGAATCGTCTATATCTGAATACAGGTAAGACCATTTAATTATAATCTTTATTATATTCGGTAATTTTCTTAATCCAGTATTAAAGTTATTCTAGAAATTGATTTGGGGGCTATGATTGTGAACATATGCAATTGGAGTTGTAAAACTCCTTTAAGTTGCAAAACTTCATAAATCTGATTGAAGTTTGTTAGTTCCGGAAAGAAATTTCGTAGAATGGGTACATAGCCGATGTGAGAAGGCTACTGTGGAATCAAAAACTCTGTGTGCACATTAAACTTATCTAGATGGTGAGCATCGAGGACCATCAGGGATTAAGGAATCTGCTGGATTAACCCAATATAAGAGCTCAATATAAGATTAATTTTTACCGATATTTTGTTTTTGTCTTCTGTAGTTTCTTGTCTGTTGATTCCTGTTAAATGTGCTGTTTTCATTTGTTTGTTTTTGAAGAATTTAAAAAGCCATAAATATATATATAAATATATGTTTTATGTTACATATGAGACTCCCTGAATGATCTCTTGAGTGAATGTATAAGGATTGAAATATAAAATTCTGTGTGTATAAGGGAGTCCAATTAGGTGTGGTCGACAGTCACTTCTAGGTGTGAACTCATAGATTATTGTAACACCTAGGTACACGCCATCTGATCCCTAAATAGAGAATATTTGCTGTTCTATTGTTATATGTGTTTTTCTTTTAATAACATTGAGTGACTGAATCCTCCTAGTTTAAAAAGTGGACGCAAAATCAGATTTGCGGTGGTCGAATGAGACCTTATCACGATCACTGAGGAGTTAGTAGAGTCCGCGCCGGAGGTGCTCTGAATACCTGATTTTAAGAACGGGAACATTTCTGGAAATAAAGAGGCGATGTCAATAGACTTTATCTCAGCACTTCAGGTCTAGGAGTACGAGGGAACTTTTATCTCTTGTCTTATATGCTTTTCTTGTCTATTATACATTGTTGACAATATATGTCTATGTGTCTGTGTATGTCCAATCCCTGACTGTGTATGTTGTTGTACATTGGGTTTGTACTGTTACTCTAGTCAAAAGTCCTTGTGAACATATATATCTATTCCATATCAGTGACCACATTTGCCATCAGCAGCCTGTCCCTTGGGGACCTGTCTTGTTTATTACACTGTGTTGTCATATCTGTCCACCACAAATCTTTATTGGATGAAGGTGGCAAGATATAGAGTTTCAAGCTGGTAAATATATAGGACATAGTGTAATCAGTGAGAATTATTTAGATCCTGGGTATTAGTAACAGTAATTGAATTTTTGTTACTGGTTTCTTATCTTCTTGATGACATATGAATTCCACTGATATTTGTCAGACTTCTTACAAGTGGGTAGACATCCATTGTGCTCAAGGATTTGCATTGTGTGTAGTTCTTAAATTCTTTTTTGCCTTCTTCTTGTGTATAAGAATGTCATATAATCTCTGACGCGCCCCCTGGGCCTGTTTTGTGCAGGGGATACCCGGAGCCGGATCGCTGGGGGTTATAGTCTCAGTGTGGCGGTGACCCGGTCCGTGCCCAGGGCGGTCAAACCAGTGGCAGTCTTAAGTAATAACAATGTCCGACTACGCCACCCGTGGATTGCGGTCAGTGGGGACCGCCGCTGCGCTGCAGACCGCTGAGGCTGATGTTGTTTGCGCAGCCGAGTATGGGATAACTCCCCTCGGGAGAAGTATTGCCTTTGGGCAGCTAGTGTGGATGATGGGAGTGATGGTGTGAGCGCCCCAGTACTGATGGTGCTGGTGCGGCGATGAAATACAGAGACGTGTGGTGCAGTTCAGGGTCTTTACTGATGGTATAACGCAGACCCTCCCGGGAGTACTGGTTAGCAGTAGGGGCCTGGTCAGTCTGTAAGCAAGTAGGATCTCTCCTGGCCAGGTGGAGTTGTAGGCCTCCCCGACTATCTGCACTCTTTCCTGGCTACCTTGCTCTATGCGGGTAGAAGTAGCCCACGTCCCTGAGTATACCGTGTGGTGCTCACCCGTATGGCCGGTGACTTGGGGCCTTCCGTTAGCCTCCGCTTCACGATGGCGGTGCTGGTCCCTTGCTTGTGACCGTGCCTCCGGGCTTCTAAGGCCAGAGGACATGGAATTCCCTGCCGGTTGGATTCTGCTGCTGGACCTGGATGTCCCCACAGCCTCGGACTCCGTGTCCGGGTTTAGTGTCTTCAGCCAAGGCGAGCTATCTAGCTTCCAGCCTCTGGCACTCGCTCCTGCTCCTACAGAGCTCCTGTTGTCACTTTCCCTCTGTCTGCTGTTCTCCAGACCAGACTGCGTCTCTGTCTGGGACTTCACTCACTAATCCCGCCCCAGACCCAGTTTATAAGGGCAGATTCCTCCTCTCTGAGGTCTGGGTGGGCCGTGTTGCATGCTTAGGGCTCCTGACCAGAGAAACCTCCCACTTGCTCTCAGACATAATATTTCTATTACTGTGGCAACCAGACCCCTGGGGTGCCACATTCCCCCCTAGTAAATTTTAGTACTCCGGGACTAAACACATTTTTTTTTAAAGAAACATAAATACAAGGGTATAAACAACAATACAATAACATATTTGCAAGAAGCTTTAGTTCTTTAAAGGTCACGGCGTGTCCGCAACCGGGTGTCAATATCACCCAAGGTGAAGTTTGTGAAACAAGAGTGTGTCCATGTCACCCAAGGTGAAGCTTTAAGCGAAGTAGGGAACCTGTCCAAAGCAAACCCCTTGCGTTGCCCTTGGGCGTGGCTGCAAGGCTGGAGATAGATACTTTGGGCCGCAAGGAGGCCACGCCAGACAGGTTTTCTTTTCCGCGGCCGTCTTCGCAAGAGGCACCAAGTTGCAACTATCTACAAGAATTGTTCCGGTTATCCAGTGTCCATAACCTGTTAGTTCAAATAAATCTGCAGGGTAACTGAGAAACATAATTAATAACAGGCAACAAACATAAACCATAAACTGTTAAACAGATAAATTCACAGTGCATTAGTTTAGATTTTCCAGCGAGCGGGCATGTGACCTCTAGTGACTCTAGTGGACCTACGGAGCTCACTAACTGGTTCTGCACTACAGGGTGTAGGAGGTGTTATGGGTAAGCTGGGCAGCTGTCTGCACACTCTTTGGCTCACTAGGGGCACGGCAGGCTCACTACTAGCAGAGGGTTGATCCTCCTGTGCTGCTGGTGTGGACTCTTCTGCCTCCTGGGCCGTCTGCTCTTCCAGCTTTACCTGGTCTTCTGTAGGCACTTGAGGGGCTGGCTGGAAAAAGGTGAGGACGGGCACCATGATAGTGTTGTTTACTTGTGTCCAGGACCGGGCAAAGTCTCCAAGTACGGTGGTGATCATTTCCTCCTTTTCCTCTACGGGTTGAGGGTCTTCCTGATCTTCATCCGTGCTTTGCAACTTCTCGGGGCACTTTTTCAGGTGGTCTCTGGAGACAGTGGCTGTGGTCTCTCCTCCATCCTTACTGATGACGTACACCTTTGGATTATTGTGGCTTGAGGGCAGTACGGTGTACGGGTCCTTCTCCCACTGGTCGTCCAACTTATGGAGCCGCCTTTTTCTTTTCAAGACCTGCTGTCCAGGTACCAGGGGAACAGCGGGATCATGTTGGTTATAAGTCCTCTCCTGCCTTTCTCTTGATTGACAGAGACTTCGCTCGACGCTCTCCTGTACTTTCCGGTACTGCTGCTGCCGTTCTGTATCCCAGTCTGTCTCTGGCGAGGTGTCCTCGGGTATCAGGACTCCCATATCCAGGTCAACAGGCAGCTTACCAGGTCTTGCTCGCATTAGGTAAGCCGGGGTACAGTTGGTGGAACCTACCGGGATGTGGTTATACAGGTCCACCAGATCGGGCAGTTTCTCAGGCCACAGACTGCGTTCTTCCAGGGGCAATGTTTTTAGCAGATCTATCACCACCTGGTTCATCTTTTCGCAGAGTCCATTGGTTTGGGGGTGATAGAGCGTTGTTCTTATCTTCTTGCAGCCATACAGATTGCAGAACTCCTGGAAGACCTCCGCTTCGAAGGCTGGTCCTTGGTCCGTCAGCACTTGGTCCGGGTACCCGTGTGGGCGGCAGAAGTGCAGCTGGAAGGCTCTAGCTGCTGTTTGTGCTGTTAAGTCTTTGACGGGGACTACCACTAGGAATCGGGAGTAGTGATCCACGATGGTCAGGGCATAGACATACCCGCTTATGCTTGGAGCCAGTTTAACATGGTCCAGAGCGACCAGTTCCAGCGGCTGCCTGGTGATGATGGGCTGCAGGGGAGTCCTCTGGCTGGCACGGTCCCTTCTTCTTAGATTGCACGGGCCACAGTCTCTACACCACCTCTCAATGGCTCCTCTCATGCCTATCCAGTAGAACCGTTCACGCAGCAGGAACTCCAGCTTCTTCCATCCGAAGTGTCCTGCCCCATTGTGGTAGGCCTCCAGCACCATAGCTGCGTCCCGCCTCGGTACCACCACCTGCCAGATCAGCTCATGTGTCCGGGAATTGACCATTCTGCGGCACAACTTCTCCTTGTAGAGAAACAGTCTGCTCTTCTCCGTCCACAGTTGCTTGGTCTCTTCCGGAGCGTCTGGGTCCAGGCGGGCGTCAGCCTGGATCAGCATCTCCTTCACCAGACGGACTGCAGGGTCACTGTCTTGCGTCTCCGCCCAGTTGTAGTGGGGTAAGGGGTTGAACGTAACGGATCGCTGGCCCCTCACACGGTGGGAATACTGGGTAATCCCATGACGGTGGAACGCAGGGAGTTCGACCTCTTCCAGTTCTTCTGGATCTTCCCCTCCGTCCGGTAGGTTCGGCATCCTGGACAGGGCGTCCGCGTTGGTATTGGAGCGTCCTGCCCGGTACTTGATCGTGAACTCAAAATTGGACAAGCGGGCCATCCATCTCTGCTCCAGGGCACCCAGTCTTGCAGTGTCCAGGTGTGTCAACGGGTTGTTGTCCGTGTACACGGTGAACCTGGAAGAGGCAAGGTAATGCTTAAAACGTTCGGTTACTGCCCAAACCACTGCCAGGAACTCTAGCTTGAACGAGCTGTAATTCTCAGGGTTTCTTTCCGTGGGTCGCAGTTTTCGGCTGGAGTAAGCAATTACCCGTTCTCTCCCCTGCTGGATCTGGGACAGTACGGCACCTAGCCCGATGTTGCTTGCGTCCGTGTGGAGGATAAAGGGCTGGCTGTAATCAGGGTATGCCAGGATTTCATCCCCCGTGAGGGCCATCTTCAGCTGGCGGAAGGACTCCTCTTCCAGCTTTTCCCATTTGAAGGGTGGCTTCTGGTTTTTGGCCTTCCTGGACTGGCCTATCAGGAGGTCCTGCATAGGAGCTGCCTTCTTGGTAAAACCGGGAATGAATCTTCGGTAGTAGCCTACCAACCCGAGGAACTGCCGCACTTCCTTTATGCTGGATGGTCTTGGCCAGTCCTTGATCACGGTGATCTTGTCAGGGTCGGGAGCCACTCCGTCAGCACTCACCATGTGTCCCAGGTACTGTACCTTTGGCTTCAGTAGATGACACTTCGAGGGTTTTACCTTTAGGCCATAGTTTGCCAGGGCTTCAAACACTTCTGCCAGGTGTTCCAGATGGTCCTAATAGGTCTTGGAATAGACGATGACGTCGTCCAGGTATAATAGGACCGTCTCGAAGTTCCGGTGTCCCAGACAGCATTCCATCAACCGTTGGAAGGTTCCTGGTGCGTTGCAGAGCCCGAACGGCATACAGTTAAATTCGCTGAGTCCCATCGGGGTGGTGAATGCGGTCTTCTCCCGGTCCGCCTCTGCTACAGGAACCTGCCAGTACCCGCTAGTGAGATCCAAAGTAGAGAAGAAGTTAGCAGATTTTAATGCAGCTAAGGACTCTTCTATCCTTGGTAACGGGTACGCATCTTTGTGTGTGATACGGTTGACCTTCCTGTAGTCTACACACATTCTCATGGTGTTGTCTTTCTTTTTCACTAAGACTAGTGGAGCTGCCCAGGGGCTACAGCTGTCCCTAATTACCCCAGCCTCCTTCATGTCTTTTAGCATCCCCTTGGCGTGCTGATAGTGTGCAGGGAGTACGGGTCGGTATCTCTCCTTTATGGGAGGATGGTCTCCTGTGGGGATGTGATGTTCTACCCCCTTTACTCGCCCGAAGTCCAGCGGGTGTTTACTAAACACTCTCTCGTACTCTTGAACCACCCGGTAGACTCCCTGTTTTTGGTGTGAGGGAGTGGGGTCAGTACCCAAATGCAGTTGCTGACACCAGTCCTCCATTGGTTTCTTAGAGCCATTACCTTCCTCTGGTTGAGATGGAGGCAAGGGTTCCACGGCCTGTACAGAGTTCTGGTTGATGGTGAACAATTTGGCTAGCATGGCATACCGGGGCAGGTATACTTCTCTCTCCCCGATATTGATAATGTGGACGGGCACCCTGCCATGGCGTACGTCGACTACCCCTCGTGCTGTCAAAATGGTGGGCCTACTGTCTGAGTAGACGGGTTCTACCATTGCTTGGTAGTCTCTACCTCTTAGACCAATAGCTGCCCGGCACCAAATCATCATCTCACTTTTTGGGGGCATGGCAATAGGGAACGGGTCACACATTCTCACGCTACCTATCTCACCACCAGATAGTTCCACTTGTGGCCATTTCATCAGTGCCCGGATCTCTTTTTGGAGGACACGCTGCTGGCTGGAACTAGCGTTCTTGGCAACCTGTTGCAAAATAAGAATCCCCTCTGCAAGACAGTTTTCAATTACGTTAGTACCTAGGGTTATTTTTGGGTGACTCTCGCGACGGTCAATGTCCACAATGATCAGTCCTTGTGCCGGCAGTTCAACTTTACCGACCTTGATGGTCACTTCTTTAAATCCTATCTGTGGCACGGGCTGACCATTGCTGGCGATAATGCTCAGGTCGTCATCTGGGTAGCGGGTTATGCCCGAGTCATTCCAGTACCGCTTGAAGAGCACGTACGGGATGGTAGTCACCTGTGACCCGGTGTCTAGTAGGGCACTCATAGGAATGCCATCCAGTACCACAGACAAGACCGGACGTCCCCCTACGTATTTATCACGCCAGTTCGATGGGCCTGATGATCTTATGACTGGGGGTTGGCCCTCTACCCCAGGTTGTGCCCGTTTAAATGACAGTACCTTGCCATATGTCCGGGTTGATTGCAGGGGCGGCAGATGGGCGGTCCGTCCTCGTTGTATCGGTCGCTGGGTCTTCCTCTGGCCGGTAGGGTCCTCCTCAGTTGGCGCCACGGGACGTCCTCCGGTCCGGATGCCAGCTGGATCTTTCCTGGAGAAGAGACCTGTAAAGACTGCACAGTTCTGGTTAGCGCGGCAACACTCTTAGTCAGCTCTTGGACCTGATGGTGCAGGTTTGTAGCCGGGTTATTGTTCAAAGTCTGCGCATCAGCTCCCACAGGCCCTGCAGACAAGGGTGCCGTCTCCTGGTGATAAGTGATAGCAGTGCGCCTGTGGGTCATAGTGCCACCTGGTGCCGGTTCTCGGAGCATCCGGATGGCTCTGTCCTTGAACTGTGCAAAGTCCAGGTCAGGGTCCTGTAAGGCCATTGCCCGCAACTGGGTTCGGTGGGCATTGGACAGTAGACCCTCAATAAATTGTTCGGTCAACAGCTTGTCTTCGTTCCCCAAGCTGTCAGGGTTTGCCTGCTTAATGGCTCTCAGGGCCTCTTGTAGGTTTAGAGCATAGTCTCTTATACTTTCATGTGCCCGTTGTTTGCACCCGTAAAATCTGAGCTTTATTTCGGCTGAGGTGCGGGTGTCAAATGTGTCTTTTAGCCAGGCTAGTATTTCTCTGACAGTCCTCTTCTTCCCAGGTGACCAGGACTTTACCTCCCTTTGGGCTGCCCCAATTAACTGGGCCACCAGGATGTTCACTTTTTGCTCTTCCGTGAGGGGGTATAGCTGGAAGAGGCTATCCAGTCTTTCCCTAAAGTCACTTAGGGTATGTGACTCCCCTGAGTACTGGGGTAGCCAGGTTGCCCCCAGGATATAGGGCATGGTGAATGGCATGACCGCTGCAGCGGTTGCGCTGGCGGTGGCTGTGGCAGTGGAGCTCCCCTCTGTGTCCGACATCCTCCTTCCCCCTAGTGGACCGTGGCCTACCTTGCGATGCTATTCTTCCGTAGGCCGCGGCTCCGCAGTCAATCGTCGGGGTCGAGGACCTGGCGTCGCGCTCCGATGACGTCAGCGTCGCTCTTCCTCCCTTCCAGGACCTTGCGCAGCGTCAGTGCGTGGGGCGGAGCTTCGGATCTCGCGTGCTTTCGGCGTCCACGCCCCTCTTCTTCCCGCGCAGCGTCCTGAAGATGGCGTCCGATGGCGGGAAGCAGCTGTGGATGGCGGGAAGACGGCAGAAGACGGTGGGAAACGGTCCAAGATAGCGTCCGATGGCGGGAAACGACTCCGGACGGCGGGAAACTTCGCCACAGGTAAGTATAAAAGTCTTTTTCAGGCACGCAGTACCCGGTGGTTGCGGCCACGAAATCCTGCCGACTACGCCAAAGTTGACGCGCCCCCTGGGCCTGTGTTGTGCAGGGGATACCCGGAGCTGGATCGCTGGGGGTTGTAGTCTCAGTGTGGCGGTGACCCGGTCCGTGCCCAGGGCGGTCAAACCAGTGGCAGTCTTAGGTAATAACAATGTCCGACTACGCCACCCGTGGATTGCGGTCAGTGGGGACCGCCGCTGTGCTGCAGACCACTGAGGCTGATGTTGTTTGCGCAGCCAAGTATGGGATAACTCCCCTCGGGAGAAGTATTGCCTCTGGGCAGCTAGTGTGGATGATGGGAGTGATGGTGTGAGCGCCCCAGTACTGATGGTGCTGGTGCGGCGATGAAATACAGAGACGTGTGGTGCAGTTCAGGGTCTTTACTGATGGTATAACGCAGACCCTCCCGGGAGTACTGGTTAGCAGTAGGGGCCTGGTCAGTCTGTAAGCAAGTAGGATCTCCCCTGGCCAGGTGGAGTTGTAGGCCTCCCCGACTCTCTGCACTCTTTCCTGGCTACCTTGCTCTATGCGGGTAGAAGTAGCCCACGTCCCTGAGTATACCGTGTGGTGCTCACCCGTATGGCCGGTGACTTGGGGCCTTCCGTTAGCCTCCGCTTCACGATGGCGGTGCTGGTCCCTTGCTTGTGACCATGCCTCCGGGCTTCTAAGGCCAGAGGACATGGAATCCCCTGCCGGTTGGATTCTGCTGCTGGACCTGGATGTCCCCACAGCCTCGGACTCCGTGTCCGGGTTTAGTGTCTTCAGCCAAGGCGAGCTATCTAGCTTTCAGCCTCTGGCACTCGCTCCTGCTCCTACAGAGCTCCTGTTGTCACTTTCCCTCTATCTGCTGTCCTCCAGACCAGACTGCGTCTCTGTCTGGGACTTCACTCACTAATCCCGCCCCAGACCCAATTTATAAGGGCAGATTCCTCCCCTCCGAGGTCTGGGTGGGCCGTGTTGCATGCTTAGGGCTCCTGACCAGAGAAACCTCCCACTTGCTCTCAGACATAATATTTCTATTACTGTGGCAACCAGACCCCTGGGGTGCCACACCTCCTTACGGGACGTAGACCCACAGCTATATTTTAATGTCTTGTCCACATTATAAGGCAGGATTGTTATTGTGCATTACATCTGGCGGCTGGATACAATTGTACCCAGAGGGGACTACTGAAGCCGAACAAACAGTCTTGAATTTGGGATATAAGCTGTAAACATGGGGAATGTTCCAGGCAAACGTGTGGAACGTGGTTGTCTTTGGTGTTCTGATAAGAAGGAACCACTAGATTGGGATAGTAAGTATATGCATAAAATAGACCCTGAATGTAGGAAGTACCTTGATTAATGGCAGAGAAAGTTTGGATTTGATGGTAAACTTACTTTGACAGAATGTGAAAATTTGGTACAAGAAATAGAACAAGGTAATGAGAAAGAGAAAAGAAAGTATGGTGATGACCATGCAAATAAATGGTTGAGAGAGGCAAGGACGAGAGAAAAGGGTAGACAAAAGAAAAAAACAGGAGAAAAGGACTGAGATGATGCCCTTGTGTGATAAGGACCTTTTGGTCAGAAGGAAAATAAATAAATAAATAAGGTTCCTGAGGAAATATTACATTTAGCTGAAATAGAAATGTATTTACAGAACACTTTACTTCCAGAAGTGACCCTCCTCGTGGGGGGCCGTGAGGTCACTTTTCTTGTTGAGTCAGGAGCCATTAGAACCTTAGTACATCCAGAAGAGATACCCACTATTGGACTATCTGCTGCCTGCATAGTGGTAACAGGAGCAAATGGTAAGAGAACCATCATCTACACCACTGGAGGTACGGGACCCCGGAACAGGTAAAAGTGCAACTGCACAAATTATATTATCAACTGTGTGGGAGGGATAAAATGCAAGCCCTGAGACCGGGAATAATCCCACCTGCTGCCGGACTTCAGGCAAAATCCATGGCGGAGACCATGGTGCTCCAAGGGTATGGGGAACCCAGATACCATTAGGCTATGTGCCCACGTAGCATATTTGATGCAGAGCGTTTTTGCCTCTCTCTGGCAGAAAAAAATGCGTGCAGATTTACATGCGTTTTTTCTGCCAGAGACAAGCGTTTTTTCAGCGTTTTTAGATGCGTTTTTTCAAGCAGTTTTCCAAGCGATTTTGAGCATCACTTGGAAAAGTGCTTAACAAGTTGGTCACACAATATAAATCCATGCAACCGGCATGGATTTATAATGTGTGAACAACTGATTCTTTAAATGCAGCATCTATAGTAAAAAAAAGAGAATTAAAATATTAAAAATAAAAAAAAACCTGTCTACTCACCTCTCCGGTCTCCTCCAGTCTGCTCCCGGCCGCGTCTTCGCTCTTCAGTGTCCCGCAGTGTACTGTCAGGACCTGCGGTGACGTCATTTAGTCAGTCGATGGTCACACGACCATCACCTGACCGCCGACGTCAGCGGTCACGTGACCATCAGGTGACTAAATGACGTCACCGCAGGTCCTGACAGTACACCGTGGGACGCCAAGGAGAGAGGACGTGGGCGGGAGCAGACCGGAGGAGACCGGAGAGCAGATCGGGGGCCGCCGGAGAGGTGAATATACAGGTTTTGTTTATTTTTTACTTTTTTATTTCTTTTTTTCACCGCGTGGTAGCCGGGATGAGAGGAGTTGTAGTCTCCTCTTCATCCAGGGTACCACACACATCGCGATTACGCTGCAAATTCGCGGCCATTGAATTTAATTGAAACGCAGCAAATCCACATATACCTGCGGGTTTGCTGCGTTTCAATGTTCCTCAATGGCCGTGAATTTGCAGCGTAATCGCGGTAGAAATGGTCATGCTGCGTTTTGCAACGCAATGCGAATTCGGCGCGCTAATTAGCGCATAATGTGCACAGCACATCCGAATTCACATTGCTATGCATGGCAGACTGTTTTACTAGCGTTTTCGCAGCCGTAAAAACGCTACATCTTACAGCCTTACAGTCTAGGTCTAATAACTGCAGGACCATCTTCAGTTACTGAGTCCTTAGAAGAAGAGATATAGGGGATCCGGGTGCAGATTTTCACAAACCTGAAGAACTACATTGCATCATGTATTACAGGTATTTTAAGGGTCCTGATTTAAAATACGAGAATAGGTTTTTCCGAGAACCCTGCTCTCGGCTGTTCTTGGACCCCCTATACTGGGATCAGAAAGGGAACTGTGCTGACAGCGGTAAATTGTCGGGAACAAATTAAATTGCTTTATAAAGGTACCAAGCCACATGTTCCCTCTCCAGATATAAGGGTAGATCATGGAAATCCCATGGTAATTTTGTGGATGAATGTAAGGAAAGTAAACAATGGGAGGATTTGGGTGATGGCTCATTTTGCAATGACAAACTGCAGGCATACTCCAAAGTGCTGAATCGGACACCATTTCTAAACCCAGTGTCCACGTGCAGTAAGGCCTGGGAACTGGCCGAGAAATGATGATCCTCTCCCCAGAACTAGGGGAGGAATTCACCACATAGCCAGAATCTTTGTGGTCCACAGGTGCTGCAGATGTGATCCTTATTGAGCACCGCTGCAGGTGACATGCACCCATGGGGATGACACCTCTGTGGGTGAGTCAGCCTCTGGGGTGATCCTTATTGAGCAACGCTGCAGGTAACATGCACCCATGGGGATGACACCCCTGTGAGTGAGTCAGCCTCTGGGGTGATCCTTACTGAGCACCGCTGCAGGTGACATGCACCCATGGGGATGACACCCCTGTGAGTAAGTCAGCCTCTGGGGTGATCCTTACTGAGCACCGCTGCAGGTGACATGCACCCATGGACATGACACCCCTGTGAGTGAGTCAGCCTCTGGGGTGATCCTTACTGAGCACTGCTGCAGGTGACATGCACCCATGGGGATGACACCCCTGTGGGTGAGTCAGCCTCTGAGGTGACCCTTACTGAGCACTGCCGCTGCAGGTGACATGTACCCATGGACATGACACCCCTGTGAGTGAGTCAGCCTCTGGGGTGATCCTTACTGAGCACTGCCGTTGCAGGTGACATGCACCCATGGGGATGACACCCCTGTGAGTGAGACAGCCTCTGGGGTGATCTTTACTGAGCACCACAGCAGGTGACATGCACCCATGGGATGACACCCCTGTGAGTGAGTCAGCCTCTGGGGTGATCCATACTGAGCACCGCTGCAGGTGACATGCACCCATGGACATGACACCCCTGTGAGTGAGTCAGCCTCTGGGGTGATCCTTACTGAGCACTGCTGCAGGTGACATGCACCCATGGGGATGACACCCCTGTGAGTGAGTCAGCCTCTGGGGTGATCCATACTGAGCACCGCTGCAGGTGACATGCACCCATGGACATGACACCCCTGTGAGTGAGTCAGCCTCTGGGGTGATCCTTACTGAGCACTGCCGTTGCAGGTGACATGCACCCATGGACATGACACCCCTGTGAGTGAGTCAGCCTCTGGGGTGACCCTTACTGAGCACTGCCGTTGCAGGTGACATGCACCCATGGGGATGACACCCCTGTGAGTTATTCAGCCTCTGGGGTGATCCATACTGAGCACTGCCGTTGCAGGTGACATGCACCCATGGGGATGACACCCCTGTGGGTGAGTCAGCCTCTGAGGTGACACTTACTGAGCACTGCCGCTGCAGGTGACATGCACCCATGGACATGACACCCCTGTGAGTGAGTCAGCCTCTGGGGTGACCCTTACTGAGCACTGCCGTTGCAGGTGACATGCACCCATGGGGATTACACCCCTGTGAGTGAGTCAGCCTCTGGGGTGATCCATACTGAGCACCGCTGCAGGTGACATGCACCCATGGGGATGACACCCCTGTGAGTGAGTCAGCCTCTGGGGTGACCCTTACTGAGCACTGCCGCTGCAGGTGACATGCACCCATGGACATGACACCCCTGTGAATGAGTCATCCTCTGGGGCGATCCTTACTGAGCACTGCCGCTGCAGGAGACATGCACCCATGGGGATGACACCCCTGTGGGTGAGTAAGCCTCTGGAGTGATCCATACTGAGCACCGCTGTAGGTGATATGAACCCATGGGGATGACACCCCTGTGGGTGAGTCAGCCTCTGGGGTGACCCATACTGAGCACTGCCGCTGCAGGTGACATGCACCCATGGGAATGACACCCCTGTGGGTGAGTCAGCCTCTGGGGTGATCCATACTAAGCACTGCTGCTGCAGGTTACATGCACCCATGGAGATGACACCCCTGTGAGTGAGTCAGCCTCTGGGGTGATCCTTACTGAGTACTGCCACTGCAGGTGACATGCACCCATGAGGATGACACCCCTGTGAGTGAGACAGCCTCTGGTGTGATCCTTACTGAGCACCACTGCTGCAGTTGACATGCACCCATGGGGATGACACCCCTGTGGGAGAGACAGCCTCTGGGGTGATCCTTACTGAGCACCGCTGCAGGTGATATGCACCCATGGGGATGACACCCCTGTGGGTGAGTCAGCCTCTGGCGCGACCCATACTGAGCACTGCTACAGGTGATATGCACCCATCGGAATGACACCCCTGTGGGTGAGTCAGCCTCTGGGGTGATCCATACTGAGCACTGCTGCTGCAGGTTACATGCACCCATGGAGATGACACCCCTGTGAGTGAGTCAGCCTCTGGGGTGATCCTTACTGAGCACTGCCACTGCAGGTGACATGCACCCAAGAGGATGACACCCCTGTGAGTGAAACAGCCTCTGGGGTGATCCTTACTGAGCACTGCCACTGCAGGTGACATGCACCGATGGGGATGGCACCACTGTGGGTGAGTCAGCCTTTGGGGTGATCCTAACTGAGCACCGCTGCAGGTGACATGCACCCATGGGGATGACACCACTGTGAGTGAGTCAGCCTCTGGCATGATCCTTACAGAGCACCACCGCTGCAGGTGACACGCACCAGTGAAGATGACACCCCTGTGAGTGAGTCATCCTCTGGGGTTATACATCCTGATCACCGCTGCCGCAGGTGACATGCACCCATGGGGATGACACCTCTGTGGGTGAGTCAGCCTCTGGGATGATCCTTACCGAACATCGCTGCAGGTGACATGCACCCGTGGGGATGACACTCCTGTGGGTGAGTCAGCCTCTGAGGTGATCCTTGCTGAGCACTGCCGCTACAGGTGACATGCACTCATGGGGATGACACCACTGTGAGTGAGTCAGCCTCTGGGGTGATCTTTACTGAGGTCTGCTACAGGTGACATGCACCCATGGGGATGACACCCCTGTGATTTAGTCAGCCTTTGGGGTGATCCTCACTGAGCACCGCTGCAGGTGACATGTGACGCGCCCCCTGGGCCGAGTGTACACGTGTGTGGGTTACCCGGAGCCGGGTCTCTGGGGATTGTAGTCTCCGTGGCGGCGACCCGGTCCCGTGGCTCAGGGTGGTCAAACCAGTGGCGGTCGTGTATGAGTTTTAGGTTAATTATCCGACTACGCCACCCGTGGATTGCGGTCAGGGTGTACCGCCGCTGCGAGGCAGTCCGCTGATGCTGGTGTGGTGTGCGCAGCAAAGGATGGAATAACTCCCCACGGGAAGAGTATAGCCTCAGGGCAGGGAATGTGGATGATGGGAGTGATGGTGCACAGGCGCAGCAGGAACGACTCAGAGTCTTTGCATTGCAGTTCAGGGTCTTTACTGGTGATAATAAGGCAGACCCTCCCGGGAGTACTGGCTAGCATAAGAGGCCTGGTCAGTCTGTGAGCAAGCAGGAGCTCCCCTGGCCAGGTGGAGTTGTAGGCCTCCCCGTCTGTCTGCACTCTTCCTGGCTACCTTGCTGTAAGCAAGTGGAAGTAGCCCACGTCCCTGAGTGTACCGTGTGGTGCTCACCCGTATGGCTGGTGACTTGGGGCCTTCTGATAGCCTCCGCTCCTCGATGGCGGTGCTGGTCCCTTCCTTGTGACTGAGCCTCCGGGCTTCTATGGCCAGAGGACCTGGAATCCCCTGCCGGCTGGTTTCTGTTGTTGGACTTAGAGATCCTTACAGCCTCGGACTCCGGTGTCCGGTTCTTAGATTCTTCTGACAGGGCGAGCTCTGCTTAGCTCCAGCCCCTGGCACTCAGCTCCTGCTCCTACAGAGCTCCTAGCTGTTGCTTTCCCTGTGTCTTTCTCTCCTAACCCCGCCCCAAATCCAGTTTATATAGGGCAGGCTCCTCCCCTATCTGGCCTGGGACAGGAGGTTTTGCATGTTTAAGGGCTCCTGACCCAGAAACCTCCCACTTGCTCTCAGACGTGATATTTCTATCACTGTGGTAACCAGACCCCTGGGGTGCCACATTCCCCCCTAGTGAAATTTAGTACTCCGAGACTAAGCACATTTTTAAAACATACGCGAATACAAGGGTATAAACAATAATACAACAACATATGTACAAGAAGTTTTAGTCTTTAGAGGTCACGGCGTGTCCGTGACCGGGTGTCCATGTCACCCAACAAGGTGAAGTCTTGGCACAGAGTAGGGGGACCTGTCCAAAGCAAACCCCAATCGTTCGCCCTGGGCGTGGCTTCAAGGCTGAGGCTAGCTACTTTGGGCCACAAGGAGGCCACGCCAGACAGGTTTTTCTCTTCCGCGGCCATCTTAGCAAGAGGCACCAAGTGCAACTATCTACATTGTAGTTCCGGTTATTCAGCGTCCATAACCTGTCAGTTCAAATAAACCTGAAGGGTAACTAGAGAAACATAATCATTGAACAGGCAACAAAAACATAAACCATTTTCAGCATTTGCAATTTACAGGTAAATTCACTTAACATTTTAGACTCTCCAGCGAGCGGGCATCTGTCCTCTAGTGCTCCTTGTGGACCTACGTAACCCACTATCTGGTTCTGCACTACAGGGTGTAGAAGGTGTTGCGGGTAGGCCTGGCAGCTTTCTGCATACTCTTTGGCTTACTAGGGGCACGGCAGGCTCACTACTAGCAGAGGGTTGATTCTCCTGGGCTGCTGGTATGGATTCTTCTGCCTCCTGGGCCGGCTGCTCTTCTAACACTCCCTGTTCTTCTGTAGGCCCTTGAGGGGCTGGCTGGAGAAAGGTGAGGACGGGTACCACGACTGCGTTGTTGATTTGAGTCCAGGACCGGGGAAAGTCTCCGAGTACGGTACTGATCATTTCTTCCCTTTCCTCTGCGGGTTGAGGGTTCTCTCGATCTTCGTCAGGGCTTTGCAGCTGCTCGGGACACTTTTTCAGGTGGTCTCTGGAGACAATGGCTGTGGTCTCTCCTCCATCCTTACTGATTACGCAGACTTTTGGATTATCATGACTTGAAGGCAGTACTGTGTACGGGTCCTTTTCCCACTGGTCGTCCAACTTGTGGAGCCGCCTCTTTCTCTTCAAGACCTGCTCTCCAGGTACCAGGGGAACAGCGGGAGCATGCTGGTTATAAGCCTTCTCTTGCCTTTCTCTTGCTTGAGACAGACTTCGCTCGACGCTCTCCTGTACTTTCTGGTACTGCTGCTGCCGTTCTGTATCCCAGTCTGCCTCTGGCGAGGTGTCCTCAGGTGTCAGGACTCCCATATCCAGGTCAATAGGCAGCTTACCAGGTCTTGCTCTCATTAGGTAAGCCGGGGTACAGTTGGTGGAACCTACGGGGATGTGATTATACAAGTCCACCAGATCAGGCAGTTTTTCAGGCCACAGACTGCGTTCTTCCAGGGGCAACGTTTTTAGCAAGTCTATCACCACCTGGTTCATTTTCTCACATAGTCCGTTGTTCTGAGGGTGATAGGGCATTGTTCTTATCTTCCTGCAGCCATACAGGTTGCAGAACTCCTGGAAGACCTCCGCTTCGAAGGCTGGTCCTTGGTCCATCAGCACTTGCTCCGGATACCTGTGTGGACGGCAGAAGTGCAGCTGGAAGGCTCTGGCTGCCGTTTGAGCCATTAAGTCTTTGACAGGGACCATCACCAGGAACCGGGAGTAGTGATCTACGATGGTGAGGGCGTAGACGTATCCAGATTTGCTTGGAGCCAGTTTCACATGGTCCAGGGCTACCAGTTCCAGTGGCTGCCTGGTGATGATGGACTGCAGGGGAGTCTTCTGGCTAGCACGGTCCTTTCTTCTTAGGTTGCACGGGCCACAGTCTCTGCACCATCTCTCGATGGCTCCTCTCATGCCTACCCAGTAGAACCGTCCACGCAACAGGAACTCCAGCTTCTTCCATCCGAAGTGCCCTGCTCCGTCGTGGTATGCCTCCAGAACCATAGCCGCGTCTCGTCTTGGACCACTACCTGCCAGGTCAGCTCATGTGTTCGAGAGTTGACCATTCTCCGGCACAGCTTCTCCTTGTAGACAAACAGCTTACTTTTCTCCTTCCACAGTTGCTTGGTCTCCTCCGGAGCGTCTGGGTCAAGACGGGCATCAGCCTGTGTCAGCATTTCCTTTACCAGACGGACTGCGGGATCACTGTCTTGTGTTTCCGCCCAGCTGTAGTGGAGTAAGGGATTGAACGTAGCAGAGCGCCTGTCCCTCACACGGTGGGAATACAAGGTAATCTCATGACGGTGGAACGCAGGGAGTTTGACTTCCAGTTCTTCTGGATCTTCCCCTACGTCCGGTAAGTTTGGCATTCTTGACAGGGCATCCGCGTTGGCATTTGAGCGTCCTGCCCGGTATTTGATGGTGAATTCATAGTTGGACAGGCGGGCCATCCATCTCTGCACCAGGGCACCAAGTTTTGCAGTGTCCAGGTGTGTCAACGGGTTGTTATCCGTGTTCACGGTGAACTTGGAAGAGGCAAGGTAATGCTTGAAACGTTCGGTCACTGCCCACACCACTGCCAGGAACTCTAGCTTGAATGAGCTATAATTCTCAGGGTTTCTCTCTGTGGGCCGTAGTTTTCGGCTGGCGTAAGCGATTACCCGTTCTTTCCCCTGCTGGATCTGGGACAGTACGGCTCCTAGCCCGATGTTGCTCGCGTCCGTGTGGAGGATAAAGGGCTGGCCGTAGTCAGGGTACGCCAGGATTTCATCCCCTGTGAGGGCCATCTTCAGCTGGCGGAAGGACTCCTCTTCCAGCTTTTCCCACCTGAAGGGCGGCTTCTGGTTTTTGGCCTTCCTGGATTGACCTATCAGGAGGTCCTGCATAGGGGCTGCCATTTTGGTGAAACCGGGAATGAATCTTCGGTAGTAGCCTACCAACCCGAGGAACTGCCGCACTTCCTTTATGCTGGAGGGTCTTGGCCAGTCTTTAATCACGGTGATCTTATCGGGGTCAGGAGCCACTCCGTAAGCACTCACCACGTGTCCCAGGTAGTGCACCTTTGGTTTCAGGAGGTGACACTTGGATGGTTTCACCTTTAGGCCGTAGCTTGCCAGGGCGTCAAACACTTCTGCCAGGTGTTTCAGATGGTCCTCGTAGGTTTTGGAATAAACGATGACATCGTCCAGGTATAACAGGACCGTCTCGAAATTCCGGTGTCCCAGACAGCATTCCATCAACCGCTAGAAGGTTCCTGGTGCGTTGCAGAGCCCGAACGGCATACAGTTGAATTCGCGGAGACCCATCGGGGTGGTGAATGCAGTCTTCTCCTTGTCTGCCTCTGCTACAGGAACCTGCCAGTACCCGCTAGTAAGATCCAAAGTGGAGAAGAAGTTAGCAGATTTTAATGCAGCTAAAGATTCTTCTATTCTAGGTAACGGGTACGCATCTTTGTGTGTGATACGGTTGACCTTTCTGTAGTCTACACACATTCTCATTGTGTTGTCCTTCTTTTTCACTAGAAGTAGTGGAGCTGCCCAGGGGCTACGGCTGTCCCTGATTACCCCAGCCTCTTTCATGTCCCGCTACATCCCCTTTGCATGCTGATAGTGTGCAGGGGGTACAGGTCGGCATCTTTCCTTTATGGGTGGATGATCTCCTGTGGGGATGTGATGTTCTACCCCCTTTACCCGCCCGAAGTCTAGCGGGTGTTTACTAAAGACTCTTTCGTACTCCTGAACCACCCGGTAGACTCCCTGTTTTTGGTGTGAGGAAGTGGAGTCAGTACCCACATGCAGTTGTTGACACCAGTCCTCCATTTGTTTCTTAGAGCCGTTACCTTCCTCTGGTTGAGATGGAGGCAAGGGTTCCACGGCCCTTACAGAATTTTGGTTTATGGTGAACAATTTGGCTAGCGTGGCATACTGGGGCTGGTATACTTCTCTCTCCCCAATATTTATGATGCGGACGGGCACCCTCCCATGGCGTACATCAACCACCCCCCGTGCTGTCAAATTGGTAGGCCTACTGTCTGAGTAGATGGGTTCTACCATTGCTTGGTAGTCTCTACCTCTTAGACCAATAGCTGCCCGGCACCAGACCATCATCTCACTTTTCGGAGGCATGGCAATAGGGAACGGGGTCACACATTCTCACGCTACCAATCTCACCACCAGATAGTTCCACTTGTTGCCGTTTCATCAGCGTCCGGATCTCTTTTTGGAGAACACGCTGCTGGCTGGAACTGGCGTTCATGGCAACCTGCTGTAAAATGAGAATTATCTCTGCAAGACAATTTTCAATCGCGTTAGTACCCAAGGTTATTCTAGGGTGACTCTCACGACTGTCAATGTCCACAATAATCAGTCCTTGTGCCACCAGTTCGACTTTACCAACCTTAATGGTCACCTCTTTGAACCCCACCTGCGGCACGGGCTGACCATTGCTGGCGATGATACTCAGGTCGTCATCTGGGTAGCGGGTTATGTCCGAGTCATTCCAGTACTGCTTAAAGAGCACATACGGGATGGTAGTCACCTGTGACCCAGTGTCTAGTAGGGCACTCATAGGAATGCCATCCAGTACCACAGGCAAGACCGGACGTCCCCCTACGTATTTATCACGCCAGTTCGATGGGCCTGATGATCTTATGACTGGGGGTTGGCCCTCTACCCCAGGTTGTGCCTGTTTAAATGACAGTACCTTGCCATATGTCCGGGTTGATTGCAGCGGCGGCAGATGGGCTGTCCGTCCTCGTTGTAGCGGTCGCTGGGTCTTCTTCTGGACGGTGAGATCCTCCACTGTCGGCGCCATGGGATGTCCTCCGGTCCGTATGCCAGCTGGATCTTTCCTGGAGAGGATACCTGTAACGACTGCACAGTCCTGGTTAATGCGGCAACGCTTTTGGTCAGTTCTTGGACCTGATGGTGCAAGTCTGCAGCCGGGTCTTTTTCCAAAGCCTGCGCACCAGCTCCCACAGGCTCTGAAGACAAGGGCGCCGCCTCCTGGTGATAGGTAATAGCAGGGCGCCGGTGGGTTACAGCGCTACCCGGTGCCGGTTCTCGGAGCACCCGGATGGCCCTGTCTTTGAACTTTGCAAAGTCTAAACCAGGGTTCTGCAAGCCATTGCACGTAACTGGGTTCGGTGGGCATTGGACAGCAAACCCTCAATGAATTGCTCAGTTAACAGTTCATCTGCATTCCGCACACTGTCAGGGTCCGCCTGTTTAATGGCTCCCAGGGCCTCTTGCAAATTCAAAGCATAGTCTCTTATACTGTCTTGGGCCCGCTGATTGCACCCATAAAATCTCATTTTGATCTCTGCTGAGGTGCGGGTATTGAAAGTGTCCCTCAGACGGGCTAAGATCTCCTTCACGGTCTCCTTGTCCCTGACTGACCAGGACTTTACTTCACGTTGGGCTGCGCCGGTTAGCTGGCCTACCAATATGCTCACTTTTTGTCCCTCCGTCATGGGGTATACTTTAAACAGGCTGTACAGTCTCTCTTTAAAGTTGCTTAGGGTATGTGAGTATTGGGGCAGCCAGGCCGCTCCAGGGATGTAAGGCATAGTGAACGGCATTACTGCGGCAGCGGCCGCGCTGGTGGTAGAGTCCCTCCATGTCCGTCATCTTCCTCCCCCCTAGTTAAGTGTGGCCTACCTTCTGTTGCTTCTTCTCCGTAGGCCGCAGCTCCGCAGACGATCGTCAGGGTGGAGGACCTTGCGTCGCGCTCCGATGACGTCAGCGTCGCTCCCTCTCCTTCCAGGACCTTGCGCAGTGTCGGTGCGTAGGGCGGAGCTTCAGGTCTCGGGCGCTTTCGGCGTCCACGCCCCTCTTCTTCCCGCGCGGCGTCCCAAAGATGGCGCCCGATGGCGGGAAATCGACTGCGCATGGCAGGAAAACAGCTGCGGATGGCGGGAAAACGGCTGAAGATGGCGGGAAATGGCTCCGTATGGCAGGAACCTTCACCACGGCAGGTATGACAGTCTTTTGAAGGCGTGCAGTACCCGGTGGTTGTGGGCACGGATCCTGCCGACTATGTCAAAGCTGACGCGCCCCCTGGGCCGAGTGTACATGTGTGTGGGTTACCCGGAGCCGGGTCTCTGGGGATTGTAGTCTCCGTGGCGGCGACCCGGTCCCGTGGCTCAGGGTGGTCAAACCAGTGGCGGTCGTGTATGAGTTTTAGGTTATTTGTCCGACTATGCCACCAGTGGATTGTGGTCAGGGTGTACAGCCGCTGCGAGGCAGTCCTCTGAGGCTGGTGTGGTGTGTGCAGCAAAGGATGGAATAACTCCCCACGGGAAGAGTATAGCCTCAGGGCAGGAAATGTGGATCATGTGAGTGATGGTGCACAGGCGCAGCAGGAACGACTGAGAGTCTTTGCATTGCAGTTCAGGGTCTTTACTGGTGATAATAAGGCAGACCCTCCCGGGAGTACTGGCTAGCATAAGAGGCCTGGTCAGTCTGTGAGCAAGCAGGAGCTCCCCTGGCCAGGTGGAGTTGTAGGCCTCCCCGTCTGTCTGCACTCTTCCTGGCTACCTTGCTGTAAGCGAGTGGAAGTAGCCCATGTCCCTGAGTGTACCGTGTGGTGCTCACCCGTATGGCTGGTGACTTGGGGCCTTCTGATAGCCTCCGCTCCTCGATGGCGGTGCTGGTCCCTTCCTTGTGACTGAGCCTCCGGGCTTCTATGGCCAGGGGACCTGGAATCCCCTGCCGGCTGGTTTCTGCTGTTGGACTTAGCGATCCTTACAGCCTCGGACTCCGGTGTCCGGTTCTTAGATTCTTCTGCCAGGGCGAGCTCTGCTTAGCTCCAGCCCCTGGCACTCAGCTCCTGCTCCTACAGAGCTCCTAGCTGTTGCTTTCCCTGTGTCTTTCTCTCCTAACCCCGCCCCAGATCCAGTTTATATAGGGCAGGTTCCTCCCCTATCTGGCCTGGGACAGGAGGTGTTGCATGTTTAAGGGCTCCTGACCAGGAAACCTCCCACTTGCTCTCAGACGTGATATTTCTATCACTGTGGTAACCAGACCCCTGGGGTGCCACACATGCACCCATGGGGATGACACCCCTGTAAATGAGTCAACCTCTGGTGTGATACTTACTGAGCATTGCTGCAGGAGACATGCACCCATGGGGATGACACCCCTGTGGGTGAGACAGCCTCTGGGGTGATCCTTACTGAGCACCGCCGCTGCAGGAGACATGCACCCATGGGGATGACACCCCTGTGGGTGAGTAAGCCTCTGGGGTGATCCTTACCGAACATCGCTGCAGGTGACATGCAACTGGGGATGACACCTCTGTGGGTGGGTCAGCCTCTGGGGCGATACTTACTGAGCACCGCTGCAGGTGACATGCAACTGTGGGGATGACACCCCTGTGGGTGGGTCAGCCTCTGGGGTGATCCTTACTCAGCATCGCTGCAGGAGACATGCACCCATGGGGATGACACCCCTGTGAGTGAGTCAGCCTCTGGGGTGATCCTTACTGAGCACTGCTGCAGGTGACATGCACCCATAGGGATGACACCCCTGTGGGTGAGTAAGTGTAGCACCCTGAGGATTCGGCTGCTACAGGGGTATTGCACCTCAACCCAGAGGTGTGATATTCCACTCCCGGGTAAGGATGGAGTGTGGAACTGAGCTCGGTAGGCTGCATGCACTACATACATCCCATTTCCGAGGAACAGGCTGACGGTACTCCCACTTAGAAATGTGCAGGTACGACCGAGTCTGTTCCTGGCTGGAGTGGGAGGGGGGTGGTACATCCCAAGTAGTGTAGGGGCAGATAGGGGGAGCAGCCTGGGTAAAGATAGGAGCTCATTGGGTGCTGGTCACCTGAGCTCACACATAGAGGGTGTATATAAGGTGGGCACCAACTAAGAACAGGGTCAGTTGCAGAGAGAAAGTCAGCGAGCGGAGGAGAAGAGAGACCCAGAGTGAGAGAGGAGAGAGAGAGACCCAGAGGGGGAACCAGAAGAAAAGGACTCCAAGAACCCAACTTAAATCCCCGGGTGAAGAGTCGGCACAGGGTACCGGAACCCAAGCTGGTGGGGGCAAAAACACTCCCCAGCCAGAGACCGGAGACCGTGGGCAGCGTTTGCCACGGTCACCCACCACATCCACCACGAAGGCATACCACGAGGAGGGTCAGGGAACCCAAGGCCAAGGGTCTCCCAACAGAAGGCCCGAGGGAGCTGGACCTGGGTGGATCAATAGTGGGGACGGCCAGAGAAAGGACAGAAGGAGAGCTCAGGGTCACGCTCCGGACTTATTTGGGAGTTGGCTGGATCCAGAACCTGGTGGACGCAGCACGGCTCGGGAGGTCACTCGAAGCTGGAGTGACCAGAACATCAGCAGTGAGTAAACATCCTACACTGCATAACCCGACTCTGTCTCTGATTGCCGTCTACACTGCGTCACCACAACTCCCATCCTCTGCACCTGATCCCCCTGAGGCTATACCCCACCCGTTGGGGGTTATATCACCAAAGCTGCACCTACACCACCAGCCTCAGCGGACCCTGCTGCAGCGGCGGCCACAGTGACCGCAACACAACGGGTGGCGTAGTCGACAAATAAAGAACTTATAACATCTGTATGACTGCCACATACAACTGAGTTTGACACCCTGGGCACGGACCGGGTCACAGCCACTCGGAAGACTACAACCCCCATCTGATCCGGCTCCGGATATTCCCCCTGAAAGAAAGAAATATGTCCCAGGGGGCGCGTCAACTTTGGCGTAGTCGGCAGGATTACGTGCCCGCAACACCCGGGTACTGCGTGCCTGAAGAAAAGAACGAGTTTACCTCAAAAAGAAGTCTCCTGCCGGTTCCGGAGGGTCCCCGCCATCGGACCCCATCACCAGTCGATTCCAGCCGGTTGTCCGCCATTAACAGCTTTTTCCCGCCATCTGCAGAGTTTCCCGCCACTGGGAAGCGATTCCCGCCATTTCCGAAGGTTTCCCGCCTTGGAAGAGCGGACGCCATTATGGGCGTGCCAGAGGGTGGCGAGAGGCCACCTCCCATCGTGGGCCAGGACCGAAAATGGCGCCAAAAGTGGAAACCGCCCCCACCAACAGAGACTGTGATGCTAGAGGTGTCTGTCAGCGTGAAAGAACAGCCCCTGGAACTGACAGTCACCAAGTGGCCCCGGGACCGCCCTCGAAGGGGGAGGAGACGAAAGGAGTGAAAAAAGATGGGTGCCGCCTGGAGCAGTCTGGAGCGAGCGCACCCGGAGGCAAGAAGCCTGGAGAGGAGTAGCAGAGAAGCTCACCCGCAGATGGCCAGAGAGCAGAGCAGCACCGGCCCGCTGGCCAGGAGCCTGCTGGAAGAAGAGCAGAGCAGCACCGACCCGTTGGTCAGGAGCCTGCTGGAAACCACGACCCCACTAGGCCTAGTGGAGGTCCTCGCACAGCTCCCCCGAGACCGGGAGTGTGCACAGACTGCCCTGGAGGGCCTCGCACGGAGGATGGCCCGGGTACAGCGAGAGACATTGGCGGAGTGGAGCCGAGAGATGGCCCAGCAAACCAAGACCCGGAGCACGCCAGCCAAGATGAGGAGACAGACCGCCTCTGAGGATGGCGCGGGAGGACCCAAGGCCGGAGACGGCGCCGAGAAGGGAGCCGAACGCATGGAGGCAGGTAAAGGGGACGTCTATACCCCAAACAAGGACACCGCTTACCTGCCCCAGCTCCCCGTCGCAGAGCCCGAAAGTCCCCCTGCTGTGCCCGAAAACGCCATGTCACCGACGCAGACTAGGCCCCAACCGGAAGCCGCCGCCGCGACCCCTGTGACGCCATGCGCACCGACCCCGAGCGTGGCAAAACAGGAAGTAACACCAGCCTGGTCGCAGGGCCTAGAATTCCCGGGCGTCGCATCACCAACAGCGCCCCCTACCTCCGCGGAGCCTCCGGCCTGGCCGCAAGGCCAGGTGGCCCAGGGCGCCGCCGTCCTGACGGTGCCCTTCACCTTCCAGGTGCCCCAGGCCTGGCCGCAAGGCCTGGGCAAGCCGGGCGCCACCACCACCGCGCCCGCACCCGTAAAACCAAGGGTGCCGCGTCTGGGAGAGGACTTGTTTGCCCAGCACACGTGGCCGGACGGGAAGCCTTTCATCTGGCCCCAGAGATATTATGAACTGGAGCACCAGAGGAGAGTTGGGGCCATGTGTGCACCCCTGATTCCGGCTCCGAAGCCCGTGATAAGGATCTCGCCCCCGCTTGAAGAGACCCAATTTGAGTGGGACCCCACCGGAGAAGACCTAATGGGGTTCACTCAAGAAACCAGGGCAGCTGCAGCGGAGCGTGCTGAGTGCTGCCGACAGCAGCTCGAGGAGTTTGCGAGGGAGCGGAGAGAGAGGCGGGTCCGGGAACAACAGGCCCAAATAAGGAGCGCCGAGCAGAAGAGCCGAACCAGGAGGGACCCCCGTGCAGCGCACAGTCCCCGCACCACCGGGACTGTAATTAAGTTCAACATGCAGCATGGGTGGGGCTTCATCAGAGACCACAACACCCCCGGCGACGTCTTTGTCACGCGCAGAGATGTGGAGTCCCATCTGCCGGAGGGGCACAGAGGTCGTGACCTTTATATCGGGGACGAGGTCACCTTTACCCGGCACAAGTGTGCCAAAGGACCTTACGCCCTCCATGTGCATCGGCTGACGGAGGAAGAGCTGCGGTGTGAGGAGGAAGAACAAGAGGACCCGGACGGGTCTGAAGTTAGAGCCAAAGGTAACAATAAAGGAAGAGCAGGAGGACGCCGTCGTTAAGTACAGCGAAGCAGGAGCTGTATATAGTTGCCCGTCGGGGCACCATAAACTGAAACCGTAAACTGAAACTGAAACTGAAACTGTTGCTGTTGCTAATATAGTCCCCGTTGGGACCAGCATGTGTGAACTGTTTACCCGTTTAACCCCTAAATCCCACTGACCGAGGACTGAGAGCGGTCATCCCTATTCCCATTGCCTGGCCGAGGACTGAGAGCGGCCATATCCTTGTATATAGTTGCGCGTCCTAAAGCGCCCCCTACCGGTTTTATAGGAAAACCATTTTTCTAGAAAGACTGTCGCACTTTGCCCGGTCAACAGTTGCACAGTGACCGGAGGAGGAGCCTGAGGCGACGAGAATGTTTTATCTGCTAAGATATGTTGTTTTATATGTTTTATATGTTTATGAAAAAATTTGTATGTTTTGGTGTTGTTTTTGTCTTACAGCCCGAGGACGTGCTGTGATTTACCAGGGGGGAATGTAGCACCCTGAGGATTCGGCTGCTACAGGGGTATTGCACCTCAACCCAGAGGTGTGATATTCCACTCCCGGGTAAGGATGGAGTGTGGAACTGAGCTCGGTAGGCTGCATGCACTACATACATCCCATTTCCGAGGAACAGGCCGACGGTACTCCCACTTAGAAATGTGCAGGTACGACCGAGTCTGTTCCTGGCTGGAGTGGGAGGGGGGTGGTACATCCCAAGTAGTGTAGGGGCAGATAGAGGGAGCAGCCTGGGTAAAGATAGGAGCTCATTGGGTGCTGGTCACCTGAGCTCACACATAGAGGGTGTATATAAGGTGGGCACCAACTAAGAACAGGGTCAGTTGCAGAGAGAAAGTCAGCGAGCGGAGGAGAAGAGAGACCCAGAGTGAGAGAGGAGAGAGAGAGACCCAGAGGGGGAACCAGAAGAAAAGGACTCCAAGAACCCAACTTAAATCCCCGGGTGAAGAGTCGGCACAGGGTACCGGAACCCAAGCTGGTGGGGGCAAAAACACTCCCCAGCCAGAGACCGGAGACCGTGGGCAGCGTTTGCCACGGTCATCCACCACATCCACCACGAAGGCATACCACGAGGAGGGTCAGGGAACCCAAGGCCAAGGGTCTCCCAACAGAAGGCCCGAGGGAGCTGGACCTGGGTGGATCAATAGTGGGGACGGCCAGAGAAAGGACAGAAGGAGAGCTCAGGGTCACGCTCCGGACTTATTTGGGAGTTGGCTGGATCCAGAACCTGGTGGACGCAGCACGGCTCGGGAGGTCACTCGAAGCTGGAGTGACCAGAACATCAGCAGTGAGTAAACATCCTAAACTGCATAACCCGACTCTGTCTCTGATTGCCGTCTACACTGCGTCACCACAACTCCCATCCTCTGCACCTGATCCCCCTGAGGCTATACCCCACCCGTTGGGGGTTATATCACCAAAGCTGCACCTACACCACCAGCCTCAGCGGACCCTGCTGCAGCGGCGGCCACAGTGACCGCAACACAACGGGTGGCGTAGTCGACAAATAAAGAACTTATAACATCTGTATGACTGCCACATACAACTGAGTTTGACACCCTGGGCACGGACCGGGTCACAGCCACTCGGAAGACTACAACCCCCATCTGATCCGGCTCCGGATATTCCCCCTAAAAGAATATGGCCCAGGGGGTGCGTCATAAGCCTCTGGGGTGATCCTTACTGAGCACCTCTGCAGGTGACATGCACCCATGGGGATGACACCCCTGTGGGAGAGACTGCCTCTGGGGTGATCCTTACTGAGCACCGCTGCAGGTGACATGCACCCATGGGGATGACACCCCTGTAAGTGAGACAGCCTCTGGGGTGATCCTTACTGAGCACCACTGCAGGTGACATGCACCCATTGGGATGACACCCCTGTGAGTGAGTCAGCCTCTGGGGTGATCCTTACTGAGCACTGCTGCAGGTGACATGCACCCATGGGGATGACACCCCTGTGAGTGAGACAGCCTCTGGGGTGATCCTTACTGAGCACCACTGCAGCTGACCAGGCGTCCGACGTCTGCTAAATGAGGCTACCCGTATTGTGCTGCTGATAGCTCGACTTGTGAAGGTCACAGCTGCCCCAAGCTTGCAGTGTGTACAGAGCTCAAGTAGACCTACACAATGAAAGGTGGCACTTTTTAATTGTCAGAGCGGTTCTGGTACCAGACATGTCCAAACTCCATTACCGTTTGCTCCGGTTCTGAAGGTCCAATCGAAAATTGGTTACATACACTTTGTAGCCCTCTCTCTCCCCTTTCCATAGGCACCTCATATGCGACATTTTCCCAAGAATCGGCAACCCAAGAAGTGAGGCACCCCTACCCGGAAAATGGTAAGTGAAAGAATGACATTGAGCTTTTTTTTTTTAAGTCTGAAATGAATGGGTACAAGTGTTCAGGGCCTGTTTATGGAGCTAAGAAGGGGCCACCATCCCCAATTTTTCAGGGTGAATAGAGCTTGCCGAAATGCACAGATAGAGGGACTACATGACCCACTTTGCGCAAATTTAATCTAGGGGGCGGAGCATTTTGCACATTTCTTAGGTGCAAGTTGTCAGGGCCGGTCTATGGAGCTATAAAGGGGCTACCATCCCCAAGCTTTCAGGGTTAATAGAGTTTGCCGAGACGCAGATTTAGAGGGGCTACATGACCCACTTTGCTCGAAGTTAAAAAAAAAACAAAAAAAAACAACATAAAGATACATGAATAGACTATATATTTTTTTTATTTAAAAGTGTGACAGAACCAGGCTGTTCCCTAGCTCCTAGAGCTCCCACCCATCTTCCAATTGTGAGACACATTCCTGATCGGGATGAGCAGAATCTGCTGGACTTTTGGCAGCTCAGTGTGCTGAGATACCGCACAGACGATTTCTCTGCGGTGCTCCTGCCGATTCTCCATATGATTGGTTTAGCTGACACTGATGACTGTCTGGTGGTTCTGTAGTCTTCCCCTGAATTTACCACCAGGTCACGGGCAAGACACATATCTTCAAGTGTCTTCTCTCGATAGACTCTCTCAGCCATTTAGTTAGTGTGTGACAAGTACCTGGCAAACATGTGCTTTTCAGCATCAGAGTAGTGTGGCATCGTCCATGTCTCACATACCCATCGTACAAGCTGGCTGGTGATGTTTGCCAGGCTGTACCTGTAGAGGAAGATAGGACAGGGTCAGGACTAGTGATGAGCGAGTACTAAAATGCTCGGGTGCTCGAAGCTCGGGCCGAGCTCACCGTGATACTCGGGTGCTCGACCCGAGGAACGAGCCCAATGTTAGTCTATGGGAGACCCGAGCATTTTTGCGGCGGCACCTCCAGCAGTCTGTAGAAAGCCTAAAAAGTGCCCAAAACGATAGTGACAGTGCTCAAATGACATGGGGACAGCATGGTGACACCACAGGAAGCATTTCTGACCCCCAGGTCACTGCTGTCAACAACGTGGTCAGAGGTATTAAGCCACTTTTACGGGCTCACAATAAAACGTTCAAAAACGAAACTGAAACTGTTTTCCTGGGAAATATGTTAAGGAACATCCTTTCCAGGGTAAAGACTTGTGTATAAGTGTGGCGCCCCTGAGGGTTCAGTCGCTACAGAGGTACTGCACCTCACCCAGAGGTGTGGCATCTCCTTCTCTCAGGTAAGGATGGAGTACTGCCCGGGACCCCAACACCTGCACTCAGCACTACACTACTCCAGGCCGGCTGGAAGGGCATTATGCACTTCTTTTGCTGCCCTGTCCCTGGCTGGAGTGGGGGGAACCAAAAGTGAGGGGGAACCAGTAGTGGGGGTGTGTGGAGGACGCAGAACAGGGGAGCACTTGAATGGGAGGTATATATAAAGAGGAGCCATCTTAGTTAGTCAGGTCAGTGAGTAGTAAGTGAGAGAGAGGAGGAGAGGAGGGGAACAGAGTCTCTTCAGGAGCTCTGCTCCAGAGTGGGGTCTAGTAAGAGAGGCCCAGGAGTGAGAGGGGAATCAAGGAGGAAGGCTCCAGGAACTGAAGGGATCCCAGGGGGTACGGTGAGTGCAGGACGAATCTGCCAGGCGGTGGAGGGATCAGGCCGCAAGAAGGGAACTGGTCCCTGGACTTGCCGAGTTACTCCAGGTCTCGGCTGGAAAACCGAGGCTTCTGCACTTTCATGGTGCAGTTGCCACAACCGCACCTAAGCTTCCGTGAAGGGCACCAAGTCAGGTCCGGGAACTTCAAATTGCCCAGAGGGATCTCAGTGTACCCGATCGGGACTTTGTGTGGCGGGGCGCAGGGCAGGAGGGAGAAGACCCAGCGTGGGAAGTCGGCTAAGGAAGGAACATAAAGAAAGGGGGTCCCGTTAACTGCTTCTGATATACTTGAGGGAGTGCTGAACCCCTGCCTGGCAAACGCAGTGCGACGTGGGAGGCTGACACCTGTACAGTGCACCTGAGGAATCTAAAGAACTGTGAGTAAACTCGGATGACTGCACCCCACTGTTTCTGTCAGTTATTTCTACCACGCTACCGCTTCTGCACTACAACACCCAGCATCACCATCTGCACCTACACTGCCCTGGAGCTGTGCTCTGCCTGTGGAGAGCCGCACCAACCCAGCTGCCCTAACATCTGCTCCGTAGGTCTGCAGCAGTGCCGGTACCCATTACCGGTAACCACAGGTGGCGTCACGAGACAAAACTGTTATTCAAGTAACAAACCCCTTTTAAAGAGTGACCCCAAGGTACGGGCCCGGCAGCAGACTGCCATGACATCTCACAGAAGGTCAAGGCCCGGGTACCGAGTTTTCCCCATACCCCCCTGGGCGAGTCAAAAGGTAAAATAAATAACCAAAAACAAAAATACTCCTCCACACCTTGGGCTATGTTTACAAGTAGCATTTTTTATGTGTTTTTGCACTTTTGTATTGCTTTCAACCGTGACAAATGCATTCACCGGGAAATGTCATTTTAGCATTTTACAACCTTATCTGGCCATGTGCTGTGTGACACATGCATACAGTGCTGAAAAGACATGGGAACAGCATGGGGAAGACCCTTGGAAGCATCTCTGACACCCAGGTCATTGCCTGAAAGTATGCCCATCAGAAGTGATCCTTGATGCATCAGAAGATGCAGACTTGCAACTATCCCCGTGCAAGTCCTTGTCCCAGGGCAGTGTTCAATTGCACCTCCACCCACAGGCTGCAATACTATACTGCTTGCTTGCTTGCACTTGAAATTGGGCCTTTTAGGCATGTGGAGGCGGAATCTGGCCACCACGTCATGGCTGCATCGGCGGCCTGGTATCCATACTCAGTCCCCAGCCGCCCGGCGGCCAGGTGTCCACACTTGGTCACCAGCCGCCAGGGGGCGGCCAGGTGTCCATAAACGGTCCCCAGCCGCCCCTATTTGTCCCGGTGCACCTTATACACAAGAGCGCATACCAAAACATTACCTGTGCCCTCCCCAGTGCATTTAGTGGGAAGGACAGCCTAACCTCAAACACGTGGACAAGTGAATGTGGCCAGGGATGGTCCATCTCACTGACGCCTTCACACTGGGTTAATATTGTGGAAGCTAGGACACAGTTGGACACTGGGATGCAACACGTCCTCCAGACATAGAGGATTGCGGGTCCTGGGTCAATCAGGCTTCAACACAAAGTTCAGAAGGTAGACAGCAGCAGTGGTCGGCCTCCTACACAACGAGTAAATTATTCATGATCATGAGGCCATCCATCTCCTTAGCTTTCTGGCCTTGGAATACAAGCGCATGTATGTAGTAGCGGCTAGGCCTGAGGTGGTCAGCGTTTTGGCGCATATCCTACCTCCTCCGAGGATTGCTGAATGTTTTCCTGCTACTATCCCAGTTCTATGACTCCCATTAAAACAAAGCTTCAGGCTATGAATGATGGATGAGGTGGTGGCAAAGGAGAAAGAGCAGGAGGAACAGGGACCATTCACATCAATATCAGGCCAGTCAACCACACATTTCTTGTAGGATATGTTTCTGTACCAAAAGGAGCGGTTCGGCTACACCGTTATAGGGCATACAGTGAGTGCAATGCCTACCAAAAATTTTGAGGCACTCCAATGCCCCTTCGAAGTGACATGGAGGTCAGAGGGCCTTAACTAAACCGTTTTTTCCATTTATAGCAACTGGGTCTCCTGTACACTATTGGCCTAAGCAGTGAATGGAAGGCTTTCCAAAAATTATGAGGAACTGCAATGCCCCTTGAAACAGACGTGGATTACAGCGTACTAAAAACCTTCTACCCATTATTGGGGAGTGTGTCTCCCTTAGTGTTTGCCTATGCATTGAAAAGCAAAATCTGACTAAAATTAGGAGGAAATGCAATGCCCGTTGGAAGAGTAGTGGAGGTTAGAGGTAATTAAAAACAACATTTCAATGCCCCTTAGAAGAGCTGTGGAGTTCAGAGTGGTTTAACAAGACAGTTTTAATGCCCCTTGGAAGAGACGTGGAGGTCACAGTAGCTTAACAAGACGGTTTTAATGCCCCTTGGAAGAGACGTGGAGGTCACAGTAGCTTAACAAGACGGTTTTAATGCCCCTTGGAAGAGACGTGGAGTTCAGAGTGGTTTAACAATACTGTTTTAATGCCCCTTGGAAGAGATGTGGAAGTCACAGTAGCTTAACAAGACGGTTTTAATGCCCCTTACAAGAGCCATGCAGTACAGCATATTAAAAACCTTATTCCCATTATTGGGGAGTGGGTCTCCCATAGTCTTTGCCTATGCCTTCCAAGCAAAAGCTGCCAAAAATTAGGACGGAGGAACTTGCTATGCTGGCAACACTGACCACCGTCACCCTGGTGGTATAGTGGTGGTGGAGGCTGAGGATGAGGAGAAGAACAAAAAACAGCCGAAATGAGGAAGCGTATACCCATGTGTGGGTGTGAAGCGGTGCATGGGAATACACCTCCTGAAATAACACAGTGGATTTGACTTTATGTTACTCTGCTGTCATTTGGTGGTGGTGAGAAGCCTGGCCCAATCCAGCCCTTGTTCATTTTGATAAGGGTCAGCTTGTCAGCACTGTCAGTTGACAGGTGAGTGCGCTTATCAGTTATAATTCCCCCAGCGGCACTAAAATCACGCTCCGATAACATGCTAGCGGCAGGGTAGGCCAGGACCTCCAAGGCGTACAGAGCGAGTTCATTCCAAGTGTCCAGCTTGGATACCCAATAATTAAAATGCACAGAGGAATTCCGGAGGACAGTGGTACGGTCGGCAAGGTACTCCCTCACCATCTTTTGAAACTTTCCACTCCTTGTGAGAGTACCCCGCGCCTCAGGGCCTGTAAGCTGGGCTGGTCTCAGAAAACTGTCCCAGAACGTTGACAGTGTTCCCCTGCTTCTGCTGGATTGGAGTTGCATCTCTCTCGCCTGTGCGCTTTGGTTGGGCAACGAACTGTGACCTCTGCCGCTAGCGTGTTCAGATGGGAATTTTTTTTAACAGTTCTGCAGCAAGGGCCTTCTGGTACTGCCCCATTTTTGTAGACCTCTCCACCTCAGGAATAAGAGAGTGAAAGTTCTCCTTGTAGCGGGGGTCTAAAAGTATCACCAACCAGTAATGACTGTCACCCAACATTTTGAGAACGCGAGGGTCACTGTTAAGGCAGCGTAACATAAAGTCAGCCATGCATGCCAGACTGGTAACGGGCAAGACTTCCGTGTCCTCACCAAGATGACGACTGACCATGCTCTCCTCCTCCTCCTCCCACCTGTCCTCAGGCCACCCACGCTGAACCGACGGTGTGACTGTTGTACAGGTACTACCGTCTACAGCGCATGATACCAGCTGCTGTTCTTCCTCCTCCTCCTCTCCCTCATTGTCCCCCAATGAACGTTGGGATGAGATGAGGCTGGGTTGTGTGTAATCGCCCGCTACGGCTTCTTGATCCATCTCATCATACTCTGGCTGCATTGCCTCCTCTTTAATTCTCTGCAGAGAGCGTTGCAAAAGACAGACAAGTTGGATGCTGACGCTAATGATGGCGTCACTCACCATCTTGGTGGATTCCTCAAAGTTGTCAGGATGGTACATATGTCAGACATCCAGGTCCACTCCTGAGGTCTTATGTGTGGAGTCTGACCTGAATATCGATGGCTTTGTTGCAGCTAGTACTCTGCAACTGCTCTCTTCTGCTCACAAATCCTTTGCAACATGTGGAGGGTAGAGTTCCAACGTGTGGGGACATCACACACTAGTCGGTGTGCCGGAAGCTGCAAATGCTGCTGCAACACAGCAAGGGCGGCAGAAGCTGTAGCCGACTTGCGAAAATTAGCTGACAGGTGGCATACTTTGACAAGCAGATCTGGCAACTCGGGGTACAATTTAAGAAACCGCTGAACCACGAGGTTAAGCACATGAGCCAGGCATGGTACGTGTGTGATCTCGCCTCGCTTCAGAGCCGCCACCAGGTTATGGCCATTGTCACACATGACCATGCCTGGGTGTAGGTTCAGCAGTCTCAGACACAGATCTGCCTGCTCTTTCACAGCTGTCTACAACTCACAAGCAGTGTGAGGTTTATCACCTAAGCTTATGAGTTTCAGCACAGCCTGTTGCTGCTTGGCTGAGGCAGTACTGCAGTGCTTCCAGCTTGTAACTGATGTGGTGATATCTGAGATGGAGGCTGAACATGAGGAGGAGGAGGATGATGCGCAGGAGCTGTACACTGTAGGGGCAACTCTGACTGACACAGGGCCCGCAATCCTCGGTGTTGGGAGGATGTGTTCCGTCCCAAGGTCCGACTGGGTCCCAGCTTCCACTATGTTTACCCAGTGTGCTGTCAGGGAGATGTACCGTCCCTGGCCACAAGCACTTGTCCACGTGTCCGTTGTCAGGTGGACTCTCCCAGTAACTGCGTTGTTGAGGGCACGGCAGATGTTTTGGGACACGTGCTTGTGTAGTGCGGGGATGGCACACCGGGCAAAATAGTGTCGGCTGGGGACCGAGTACCGAGGGACGGCCACCACCATAAGGTTGCAGAAGGATTCCGCCTCCACCAGCCTAAAAGGCAGCATTTCCAACACAAGCAGTCGTGAAATGTGCAAATTTAGGACTGTGGCCTGTGGGGCGTTGGCTGCGAATTTACGCTTTCGTTCAAAGGTCTGAAATATGGACAATTGAACGCTGCGGTGGGACGTGGACGTTGATGCTGTTTCTTGAGAAACTGCTATATCAAGTGAAGACTGAGAGGAGGAGGCATCTTTGCATGCAGTATGGACAGGGGATTGCTTTGCACGCACAACAGGGGGTTCTACTGCACGCACGACAGCGGAAAAAGCAGTGGTGACACCCGCTGACACTGGTCGTGGACCCTGGGGTTCGCCCCACAAAGTCAGGTGCTTTGCTGCCTTGTGCCTGATCATGCTGGTGGTGGTCAGGCTGGTAGTTTTGTCACCCCTGCTGATGCTGACATGGCAGGTGGTACAAATGGCCTTTTTGGGGTTATTAGCAGAATCTTCAAAAATATTCCAGACTCTGGAAGACCTACAGGTTGTACTGGCAACATCCCTCGTGTTGGTGTTACGGGGAACTGTTGCCCGCCTTCTGTGTGCTTCCACCACACTGCTTCTTCCTGCCTGTTGGGGTACTCTGCCTCCCTCCCCCTGTGTGCTGCTGGCCTCGCTCTGCATGTCCTCCTGCCACATTGGGTCAGTTACTAGATCATCCAACACCTCCTCCTCTTCCACTTGCGCACCACGATCCTCCTCCTCACTTCGTGGCAATTGTGTCTCATCATCGTCCACCTCTTGTGACAAATTGCCAGAGTCGACTTCCTGTGGCCGTGGCTGTTCAAATATTTGGGCATCGCTACATGGGATCTCCTCTTCCACCACTTCAAGCGGAGCAGGCGAGGGGCACAAATCTGGAAATGGACCAGTGAACAGCTCTTCAGAGTGTCCAAGTGTGGGATCAGTTGCTGTCTGACGACACTCGGCATGGTGGGAGGAAGGAGCATCAGGATGAGGAGGAGTATGCGATCGAGACTCACGGCTACTAAGAGTTGACCGTGTAGAAGACAGACCAGAGGTGGTGGTGCCCAGGTAACGGGAAGTATTATCTGCTATCCAATTAATAACCTGTTCACACTGATCAGTTCGCAATAGTGGTCTTGTTGTTGTGTGCTTCCCTAGTAATTCAGTCAAGAACTGGGAGCGAGAAGATGTGGCTGTTGGTTGTGGCACATTTTCACCTTGGCCACGGCCCCGTCCTCTGCACGCACCATCACCAGAACGTCCAGTTCCACGTCCCTTGCCACGCACCTTGCTCATTGTAAATGAAGCAAAATAACTTACACTCGCACTATCAATGGCAAAAGGGTAATAAAAAGGAGATTTGAACCGTGAAAGAGGAAAACCACAGTTATAATTTCCTGGTGTATACAAAGATTTGTTAAGACTCTGACCTCCACATCTCTTGTAAGGGGCATTAAAAGCATCTTGTTATACCTCTCTGACCTCCACGTCTCTTCTGAGGGGCATTAAAAGCGTCTTGTTATACCACACTGACCTACACGTCTCTTGTAAGGGGCATTAAAAGCGTCTTGTTATACCACTCTGACCTCCACGTCTCTTCTGAGGGGCATTAAAACCGTCTTGTTATACCACTCTGACCTCCACGTCTCTTGTAAGGGGCATTAAAAGCGTCTTGTTATACCACTCTGACCTCCACGTCTCTTGTAAGTGGCATTAAAAGCATCTTGTTATACCACTCTGACCTCCACGTCTCTTGTAAGGGGCATTAAAAGCGTCTTGTTATACCACTCTGACCTCCACGTCTCTTCTGAGGGGCATTAAAACCGTCTGGTTATACCACCCTGACCTCCACGTCTCTTGTAAAGGGCATTAAAAGCGTCTTGTTATACCACTTTGACCTCCATGTCTCTTGTAAGGGGCATTAAAAGCGTCTTGTTATATCACTCTGACCTCCACGTCTCTTGTAAGGGGCATTAAAAGCGTCTTGTTATATCACTCTGACCTCCACGTCTCTTGTAAGGGGCATTAAAAGCGTCTTGTTATACCACTCTGACCTACACGTCTCTTGTAAGGGGCATTAAAAGCGTCTTGTTATACCACTCTGACCTCCACGTCTCTTGTAAGGGGCATTAAAAGTGTCTTGTTATACCACTCTGACCTCCACGTCTCTTGTGAGGGGCATTAAAAGCGTCTTGTTATACCACTCTGACCTACACGTCTCTTCTCAGGGGCATTAAAACAGTCTTGTTATACCACTCTGACCTCCATGTCTCTTGTAAGGGGCATTAAAAGCGTCTTGTTATACCACTCTGACCTCCACGTCTCTTGTGAGGGGCATTAAAAGCGTCTTGTTATACCACTCTGACCTACACGTCTCTTCTGAGGGGCATTAAAACAGTCTTGTTATTCCACTCTGACCTCCACGTCTCTTGTAAAGGGCATTAAAACCATCTTGTTAAGCTACTGGGACCTCCACGAGTCTTCGAACCGGCATTGCATTTCCTCCTAATTTTTGGAAGCGTTTGCTTGGAAGGCATAAGCAAATACTATGGGACACCCACTCCCCAATAATGGGAATAATATTTTTAAGATGCTGTACTGTATGGCTCTTGTAAGGGGCATTAAAAGCATCTTGTTAAGCTACTGTGACCTCACGTCTCTTCCAAGGGGCATTCAAACTGTCTTGTTAAGCTACTGGGACCTCCACGTCTTTTCCGAGGGGCATTAAAACCGTCTTGTTAAGCTACTGTGATCTCCACGTCTCTTCAAAGGGGCATTAAAAGCATCCTCTTAAGCCACTCTGAACTCCACAGCTCTTCCAAGGGGCATTGAAATGTTGTTTTTAATTACCTCTAACCTCCACGACTCTTCCAACGGGCATTGCATTTCCTCCTAATTTTAGTCAGATTTTGCTTTTCAATGCAAAGGCGAAAACTAAGGGAGACCAACTCCCCAATAATGGGTAGAAGGTTTTTAGTACGCTGTAATCCACGTCTGTTTCAAGGGGCATTGCAGTTCCTCATAATTTTTGGAAAGCCTTCCATTCACTGCTTAGGCTAACAGTGTACAGGAGACCCAGTTGCTATAAATGGAAAAAACGGTTTAGTTAAAGCCCTCTGACCTCCATGTCACTTCCAAGGGGCATTGGAGTGCCTCAAAATTTTTGGTTGGCATTGCACTCACTGTATGCCCTATAACTGTGCAGCCGAACCGCTCCTTTTGTTACAGAAACATATCCTACAAGACATATGTGGTTGACTGGCCTGATATTGATGTGAATGATCCCTGTTCCTCCTGCTCTTTCTCCTTTGCCACTAACTCATCCATCATTTATCACCTGAAGCTTTGTTTTAATGGGAGTCATAGAACTCCCATTAAACCAGGGGAGGAGTCCTGAGGAGATAATTTGCATATTCCCACTGCATTTTGGAGTAAGTGAAGAGTCTCCGCGAGCTCAAAGAACACTGGAGTTTGGCTGTTGGAGCTGAAAAGAGGACATCGGTAAACCAGGGGAGGAGTCCTGAGGAGATAATTTGAATATTCCCACTGCATTTTGGGGTAAGTGAAGAGTCTCCGCGAGCTCAAAGAACACTGGAGTTTGGCTGTTGGAGCTGAAAAGAGGACATCGGTAAACCAGGGGAGGAGTCCTGAGGAGATAATTTGCATATTCCCACTGCATTTTGGAGTAAGTGAAGAGTCTCCGCGAGCTCAAAGAACACTGGAGTTTGGCTGTTGGAGCTGAAAAGAGGACATCGGTAAACCAGGGGAGGAGTCCTGAGGAGATAATTTGAATATTCCCACTGCATTTTGGGGTAAGTGAAGAGTCTCCGCGAGCTCAAAGAACACTGGAGTTTGGCTGTTGGAGCTGAAAAGAGGACATCGGTAAACCAGGGGAGGAGTCCTGAGGAGATAATTTGAATATTCCCACTGCATTTTGGGGTAAGTGAAGAGTCTCCGCGAGCTCAAAGAACACTGGAGTTTGGCTGTTGGAGCTGAAAAGAGGACATCGGTAAACCGCGCGCCTAGCGGCGCGCGCATTTTGAAGCTTTTTTCTTAAGCTTTTTTCACTGTTTTCAGAACATTAACAATAAGAACATGGAAGAGTCCAGGAGCCATTTGGTGAGCTGCATATCCTGCTACATGTTCACAGACTTGCCAGTGGAAAAGCCAAACTTCACATGCCAGAAATGCAAGCTTGTGTCCCTGTTGGAGGAAAAGTTGCGAAATCTAGAAGAGAGGTTAACTACCTTGAAAATCATTAAGGAAGGTGAAGAGTTCTTAGACAGAGCAGAATTATCTCTTCATGATTCAGAAAGAGAAGAAATTCGAACTGCACCTGACGAAACAGAGGAATGGAAGCATGTGACCCACAGAAGCAGGAGGATCGAGAGGCAGTCAGCACCCATACTGCTCAGGAACCAGTACCAGGCTCTCACGCAGGAGAACCATGAAGAAATACAGCAAAATAAGACTTTGCCAGCAATGAATAACCTTGTAAGCCCTCAGAATCCTCCTGGATGGAGAAAGAAGAATGTTGTGAAGAAAAAACGGAGAGTGGTGGTCATGGGGGATTCCCTGTTAAGAGGAACAGAGGCCGCTATCTGCAGACCAGACATAACCTCAAGAGAAATGTGCTGTCTTCCAGGAGCAAAAATTAAAGATGTGTCTGACAGGATATCAAGACTCTTCAGACCTACAGATCACTACCCATTCCTGCTAATACATGTGGGGACAAATGACACCGCAAGAAAGGACCTGGAAACCATCTGCAGTGACTTTGAAGACTTAGGCAAGAAAGTGAAAGAATTGGGAGCGCAGGTGGTCTTCTCATCCATCCTCCCAGTGGATGGCCATGGAACAATGAGGTGGAATAAGATTCTACAGGTGAACAACTGGCTACGTCGATGGTGCCGTCGACAAGGATTTGGATTTCTGGATCACGGAATGAATTACCTATACGATGGACTACTTGCTAGAGATGGGGTGCACCTTACGAAGACTGGAAAACATGTATTTGGAAGTCGCCTTGCTACACTCATCAGAAGAGCTTTAAACTAGAACAATGTGGGAAGGGAAGCAAAAGGCCAGAAAAAGCCATACAGCTGACAAATACTATTGAGATCTCTGCTACTGGAAGTGGAAAGGAAGAACAAAGACAAAACAATTTAAATAATAAAAATATGGGAGGAAGAGAAACCAATCACAAACTAAAATGTTTTTATACAAATGCACAAAGCATGGGCAACAAACAAGGAGAATTGGAACTACTAATGCAGGAAAAGGAATATGATGTCATTGGAATCACTGAAACTTGGTGGGACGATACACATGATTGGAATAAAAGGCTAAAAGGATACAACTTATTTGCAAGAAACAGACTTGATAAACGAGGAGGAGGTGTTGCATTGTATGTTAGAAAAGCGTATATCTGCACAGAGATTGAAGCTTCAGAGACTGGGAGTTCTGTGGAAACTGTTTGGGTAAGAATACAAGGAGAGAACAACGGAAAGGACACCATTGTAGGCATTTACTACAGGCCACCTGGGCAAGCTGAAGATATGGATGAACTCTTTATGTATCAAATGACCAAGTTCTCCAAAAAATATGACGTAGTGGTCATGGGAGATTTCAACTATCCAGACATTTGTTGGGAATCTCTCTCAAGTAAAACTAACAGGTCAAGCAAATTCTTATCCTCTCTTGCTGACAACTTTATCTTCCAAAAGGTAGGGGAGAAAACAAGGGGATCTGCTACTTTGGATCTAATCCTTATAAACAGGGAGGAAATGGTTGAGGAGGTAAAGGTGGCTGGGACCCTAGGAGGCAGCGATCATGCTATTATAGAATTTTGGATAACTAGAGGAGGAAGACATGTGAAGACTCAGACTTCAAGGTTAGATTTTAGAAAGGCAGATTTTAAGAGACTCAGAAAGAGAATAGGAGGGATCCAATGGCTGGATGTCCTTAAGGACAAAAATGTCCAGGAAAGATGGGAAATTTTTAAAAATGAGATTCTCAAAGCACAATCGTTAACAATCCCGAAAAGTAGGAAGAATGGGAAGCATTTAAGGAAACCAGGATGGATGAACACAGAACTTAAACACATGCTAAAAAGAAAGAAAGAAATGTTTATTAAATGGAAAGAGGGAGGCATATCTAAAGAAGATTATAATGCAGTCTGCAGATCCTGTAGGGCACGTATCAGGTTAGCTAAAGCTGACAATGAATTAAGGCTTGCAAGAGATGTTAAAAGCAATAAAAAAGGATTTTGGGGGTATGTCAAAAGTAAAAGAAAAGTCAAAGATGCTATAGGATTTTTACAGGATGAAAATGGAGAAATGGTAAGAGAGGATGTTGAGAAGGCCGAACTTTTCAATTCCTATTTTGCATCTGTTTTCTCTCAGAAAGAAAATGTAACATCAACTGATCTTCACTGTCCTTTTAAAGGAATAGAGGAATCCAAGTTATCTGTAAACAGAAAGATTGTGAGGGAATATTTAGCTAACATAAATGAGTTCAAGTCTCCAGGTCCAGATGAATTACACCCCAGAGTACTGAAGGAGATCGTAGAAGAAATTTTAGAACCACTCTCAATAATCTTTGAAAATTCTTGGAGAACAGGAGAAGTCCCAGAAGACTGGAGAAGAGCAAATGTTGTTCCTATCTTCAAAACGGGGAAGAAGGTGGACCCAGGGAACTATAGGCCGGTGAGTCTGACTTCTATACCAGGAAAGATATTTGAACAAATTATTAAACAACATGTATGTAAGTACATGGATAAGAATGAAGTGATTAACCAGAGTCAGCATGGGTTTGTAACTAACAAGTCATGTCAGACTAACTTAATTTCCTTCTATGACAGAATCACTGACTGGGTGGATCAGGGAAATGCTATAGATATAGTATATCTTGACTTCAGCAAAGCATTTGACAAAGTATCTCACACCATCCTTATTGAAAAAATGACCAAGTATGCAATGGACCAGGCAACTGTTAGGTGGATTCATAACTGGCTTAGTGATCGGACTCAAAGGGTGGTTGTAAATGGCTTCACATCCAGCTGGATGAATGTCTCAAGTGGGGTACCACAGGGCTCCGTCCTGGGACCTGTATTGTTCAACATCTTTATCAATGATTTAGATGAAGGAATTGAGGGTAAACTGATTAAATTTGCTGATGACACAAAGCTAGGAGGGATAGCTAATACTAGAGAAGAGAGAGAGAGGATTCAAAAAGACCTAAATAAACTGGAGCAGTGGGCAGCAACCAACAGAATGGTTTTTAACAGGGAAAAATGCAAAGTACTACATCTGGGCAATAAAAATGAAAAAAGCATATACAGAATGGGAGGAATAGAGCTAAGCAACAGTACATGTGAAAAAGACCTAGGTATACTAATAGATCATAGACTGAACATGAGTCAACAGTGTGATGCAGCAGCAAAAAAGGCAAATACAATTCTGGGATGTATTAACAGAAGCATACAGTCTAGATCACGTGAAGTCATTATCGGTCTTTACTCCTCTTTGGTCAGACCTCATCTGGAATACTGTGTACAGTTTTGGGCACCACATTTTAAAAAAGACATAGACAAACTGGAGCAAGTTCAGAGAAGAGCGACCAGAATGGTGACTGGTCTGCAAACCATGTCCTATGAGGAACGGTTGCAGGATTTGGGAATGTTTAGCTTGCAAAAAAGAAGACTGAGAGGAGACTTAATAGCTGTCTACAAATATGTCAAGGGCTGTCACATTGTAGAAGGATCATCTTTATTCTCATTTGCACAAGGAAAGACTAGAAGCAATGGGATGAAACTAAATGGGAGGAGACACAGATTAGATATTAGAAAAAACTTTTTGACAGTTAGGGTGATTAATGAGTGGAACAGGCTGCCACGAGAGGTGGTGAGTTCTCCTTCAATGGACGTCTTCAAACAGAGGCTGGACAGACATCTGTCTGAGATGATCTAGTGAATCCTGCTTTGAGCAGGGGGTTGGACCAGATGACCCAGGAGGTCCCTTCCAACTCTACCATTCTATGATTCTATGATTCTATGAACTGGAATAGTAGCTGGAAAACGTCCAGCAATCCTCGGAGGAGGTAGGATATGTGCCAAAACGCTGACCACCTCAGGCCTAGCCGCTACTACATACATGCGCTTGCATTCCAAGAAAACAAAGCAGATGCTAGCTTCTATCATCATCATCATGCTCCTCACCTTGGCACTCTCAACTCCCCTGATGAAGAAGCCAGGGCCCACCGGAGGAGTCTGGTTCTCTGGTGGGCTCGTCCAATGCTGCCCTAAAGCAGGCCGGGCTAAGAAAAGTGCACACACAAGTTGACAGGAGAAATAGGGGTGGCTGGGGACCGTTTATGGACACCCGACCGCCCCCTGGCGGCTGGGGACCGAGTATGGACACCCGGCCGCCGGGCGGCTGGGGACTGAGTATGGGTTCCAGGCCGCCAACACAGCCATGATGTGGTGGCTAGATTCCGCCTCCACATGCCTAAAATGCCCAATTTCAAGTGCAAGCAGTATGGTATTGCAGCCTGGGGGTGGGTGGGTGGCAGGCTGCATACTTGCACTTGGATTGCAAGGAATGGGAGAGGTACAATTGAACACTGCCCTGGGACAAGGACTTGAATGGGGATAGTTGCAGGTCTGCAACGACAGGTGCAGGGTGGGAGGCATCTTCGCATGTACCATGAACAGGGGTTTGGCATGCACACACTACAGCTTAATAGGCTGTCCTTCCCACTAAATGCACTAGGGAGGGCACAGGTAATGTTTTGGTATACACGCTTAATCTTATGTATAAGGCACACCGGGACAAATAGGGGCGGCTGGGGACTGAGTATGGATACCTCGCTGCCGAAGCAGCCATGAGGTAGTGGCCAGCTTCGGCCTCCTCCAAACTAAAAGGCCCCATTTCAAGTGCATGCTAGCAGTATGGCATTGCAGCCTGGGGGTGGGTGGGTGGCAGGCTGCACACTTATGCTTGCATTAAAAGAAAACAAAGCAGTTGCTAACTTCTATCATCATCATCATGCTCCTCACCTTGGCACTCTCAACTCCCCTGATGGAGAAGCCAGGGCCCACCAGAGGAGTCTGGTTCTCTGGTGCTCTCGTCCAATGCTGCCCTAAAGCAGGCCGGGCTAAGTAAAGTGTGTGGGGGGAAGTTGACAGGAGAAATAGGGGCGGCTGGGGACCGTGTGTGGACACCCGGCCGTGGGGCGGCTGGGGACCGAGTATGGACACCCGGCCGCCTCCTGGCGGCTGGGGACCGAGTGTGGACACCCAGCCGCCGGGCGGCTGGGGACTGAGTATGGATTACAGGCCGCCAACACAGCCATGACGTGGTGGCCAGATTCCGCCTCCACATGCCTAAAAGGCCCAATTTCAAGTGCAAGCAAGCAGTATGGTATTGCAGCCTGGGGGTGGGTGGGTGGTTGGCTGCATATTTGCGCTTGCATTGCAAGGAATGGGGGAGGTACAATTGAACAGTGCCCTGGGACAAGAACTTGCACAGGGATAGTTGCAAGTCTGAATCTTCTGATGCGGCAAGGATGACTTCTGATGGGCACACTTTTAGGCAGTGACCTGGGTCTCAGAGATGCTTCCAGGGGTCTTCCCCATGCTGTTCCCATGTCTTTTCAGCACTGTATGCATGTGTCACACAGCACATGGCCAGATAAGGTTGTAAAATGTTAAAATGACATTTCCTGGTGAATGCATTTGTCACGGTTGAAAGCAATACAAAAGTGCAAAAACGCATAAAAAATGCTACTTCTGAACATAGCCCAAGGTGTGGAGGAGTATTTTTTTTTGGGGGGGGGGTTATTTATTTTACCTTATACACAAGTCTTTACCCTGGAAAGGAAATTCCTTAACATATTTCACAGGAAAGCAGTTTCAGTTTAGTTTTTGAACATTTTATTGTGAGCCCTTAAAAGTGGCTTAATACCTCTGAACACGTTGCTGACAGCAGTGACCTGGGCATCAGAAATGCTTCCTGGGGCAATCCCCATGCTGTCCCCATGTCATTTGAGCACTGTCACTATCATTTTGGGCACTTGTTAGGCTTTTAAAAGACTGCTGGGGGTGCCGCGCCAAAAATGCTCGGGTCTCCCATAGACTAACATTGGGCTCGTTGCTCGGGTCGAGCACCCGAGTATCACGGCGAGCTCGGCCCGAGCTTCGAGCACCCAAGTATTTTAGTGCTCGATCAACACTAGTAACTATCTACATCTGTCGGGGTTTAACTATTTCACTTAGTGTACCTGACAGGGAGTTGACCTTTCATGCTACGTGTAGATCTGCGTAGTGCGGAGGTCTGTGTAGTGTCAGTGTTTCTCTCAGCTACCCTGTTTGTTCTACTAGTGATGGTATTGAAAAACTGCCTTAACCTCGCTACTGGGTTGGCAAGTTCACCATTGGCTGGGCCTTCTTGCTCTGCTTCTGCCGGGGATCCTTCTTCCGGGGATTCTTCTTGAGCTGGCTCTTTTGCGGCACTATGCTCTTCCGTAGCACTTACAGGTTCAACTTGCTGTGGAGGGTCTTCTGGCTGTTGGAAGAATTGGAGTACTGGAATTATAACTGCTCCTCCGATTTGAGGCCAATCTGCCGGGAAGTCTCCTAAATCAGTATGTATTACTGCTTCTTCAGGTTCCTCCTGGATGATGAGAGGCTCTTCTTCTTGGGGTTTTAGCAGATCTGGACACAACTTCAGGTGGTCCCTAGATACTGTTGCAGTTGCTCTTCCTCCATCCTTGCTGATCAAACACGTCTTTCTGTTATCAAACCTTGAATTCAACACAGTGTAGGGTTCTCTCTCCCACTGGTCATCAAGTTTGTGGTTTCTCCGCTTCCTTTTCAATACCACTTCTCCTGGTGTGAAGGGTTCTGCTGGTGCACTTCTGTTGTATTGTGCTTCTTGTTTATCCCTCACCCGAGTGAGACTGTCTTCGACACAGGCTTGTACTCTTCTGTACTGCTCCTGTCTGGTCGTGTCCCAGTCTTCAGTGGTCACGTCTGCCTCTGGTTCTACAACACCAAGCTCCAGGTCCGTGGGCAACTTTCCTGGTCTCGCTCGCATGAGATAAGCTGGAGTGCAATTGGTGGAACTCACAGGTATGTGGTTGTACAGGTCTACCAAGTCAGGTAGTAGTTCTGCCAACTGGTCTCTCGCCTCAAGTGGTAAGGTCTTCAGCAGGTCGATGACAATGTTGTTCATCTTCTCACAGAGACCATTGGTTTGTGGGTGGTATGGTGTAGTTCTTATCTTCTTACACCCGTACAGATGGCAGAACTCTTTGAACAATTCAGCCTCAAAGGCCGGGCCTTGGTCAGTCAGTACCTGCTCAGGGTATCCATGGGGTCTACAGAAGTACACTTTGAACGTCTTCGCTGCTGTCTCTGCTGTCAGGTCTTTGACAGGGGCGACCACCAGGAACCTGGAGTAGTGATCCACCATGGTCAGGGCATAGGTATATCCTGATAGGCTGGGTGACAACTTGACATGGTCCAGGGCCACGATCTCCAGGGGACGAGTCATCTTGATGGGTTGCAGGGGTGCCTTCTGGCTGCTGTAGTCTTTTCTTCTTAGGCTACAGGGCCCACAGTCTCTGCACCACCTCTCAATGGAGTTGCGCATTCCCACCCAGTAGAAGCGACAATTCAGTAGGGTTTCAAGCTTTTTCCTGCCAAAGTGCCCCGCTTGATCGTGGTAGGCCTCCAACACCATTTGGATGTCTGTCTTGGGGATTACTATCTGCCATACCATCTCGTGGGTCTTGGGATTGACATACCTCCGGCACAGCTTCTCACGGTAGATAAACAGCCTGCTTCTTTCATTCCACAGCTGCTTTGCTTGAAGACACGCATCCTTCTCCAGGGAGGAACCTTCTTGGGTTATCAGCTCCTTGATACGGCTGACAACCGGGTCGCTGTCCTGGGTACCCTTCCAGCTGTGATGAGGTAAAGGGTTTAACGTTTTACCACGCTGCCTCCTGGAGGCTCTTTGCTCGTGGATCATCCCATTCTGGTGGAAGGCAGGTAGTTCAATCTCTTCCAAGTCATCCACTTCTTCTTCTGTGTCTGACTGGTGAGGCATCCTGGACAGGGCATCGGCGTTGGCGTTCTTGCGGCCTGCCCGGTACTTTATTGTGAATTGGTAGTTTGGCAGCCGAGCCATCCATCATTGTTCCATGGCTCCCAGCTTGGCTGTTTCAAGATGAGTTAAGGGGTTATTGTCAGTGTAAGCAGTGAACTTTCTGGAGGCTAGGCAGTGCTTGAACCTTTCTGTGATGGCCCAGACCAAGGCCAGGAACTCTAACTTAAAGCTGCTATAGTTCTCTGGGTTCCTCTCAGTCGGGCGGAGCTTCCTGCTTGCATACGCGATGACTTTCTCCTAGTCATTCTGCTTCTGACTTAGGACAGCTGTTCTTTACCCCAGTGGAACGGGGGATTTCTACCCTTGGGGGACTGTCCTACCAGGAGGTCTTGCAGAGGCTCTGCTTTCTTAGTGTAATCTTGTACAAACCTCCGGTAGTATCCTATCAGTCCCAGGAACTGACGCACCTCCTTGAGGTTCTTCGGCTCCGGCCATTTCTGGATGGCAGTGACCTTCTCCGGGTCTGGTGCTACTCCCTCCGAACTGACAATGTGCCCCAGGTACTGTACCTCTCTCTTGAGCAGGTGGCACTTGGAGGGCTTCAACTTCATCCCATACTGGGACAGTGACTCAAATACCTCCGCCAGGTGCTTCAAGTGGTCCTCATACGTCTTGGAGTATACTATCACGTCATCCAGGTACAGTAACACAGTCTCGAAGTTGCGGTGTCCCAGGCAGCACTCCATCCATCTCTGGAACATTCCGGGGGCATTGCAGAGTCCAAACGGCATACTGTTGAACTCGCAGAGTGCCATCGGGGTGGTGAAGGCCGTCTTCTCCCGAACCTCCTCAGCCACAGCTACTTGCCAGTACCCACTAGTGAGGTCAAGGGTGGAAAAGTAATTTGCAGACTTTAAGGCAGCCAGGGATTCCTCAATACGGGGTAAAGGGTATGCATCTTTATGTGTAATGCGATTTACTTGTCTGTAATCTACACACAATCTCATGCTTCCATCCTTCTTCCTGACTAGAACTAGAGGAGCTGCCCAGGGACTGCAACTATCTCTTACTACCCCTGCCTTCTTCATGTCATGCAACATCTCCTTGGCTATCTGGTAGTGTGCTTGTCCTTGATGGGGGGATGGTTGCCTGTGGGGATGTGATGTTGTACCCCCTTAATCCTCCCAAAGTCAAGTGGGTGTTTGCTGAATACCTGTGCGTATTCTTGAACCACCCGGTGTACCCCCTGTTTCTGGTGAGCAGGAGTGGTGTCTGTCCCAACATGGAGCTGTTGACATCAGTCCCCCACCTGGGTTGCCGGGTCATTATCCTCCACTTCGTCTGGTGAGGTTAAGGACTCCGCCGTGTGAATGGAGTTATTATTTACAGCATGTAACTTGGCAACAGTGGCATAACGTGGTAATCTGACCTCGTCTTCCCCATAGTTGAGAAGATGGACGGGCACCCTCCCATTGCGTACATCCACTACTCCTCTGGCTGTTAAGAGTGTAGGTCTGTGCTCTGAGCTAAGGGGTTCTACTACCGCCTGGTAGCTCTGTCCTTTAAGACCTATTGCTGCTCTACACCAGATAAGCATTTCACTCATTGGGGGAATCACAATGGGTATGGAGTCTGTTACCCGCACATTACCAATCTCACCAAGCTTTACTTGCTGCTGGTACATCAGGGCTCGAATCTCCCTTTGGAGTGCTCTCCTCTGCCCCGGTCTGGCGGTGTCAGCGAGCTGTTGGAGTAAGAATGCAACCTCCTCCAAACAGTTACCAACAATGTTAGTGCCTAGTACCACATTCAGTCCGTTTTCCTCATTGACAGTCTTCACTACAATGAGTCCCTGGTCCTTTAACTCCACTCTCTCCACTTTTACTGCTACATTCTTAACCCCAAGTAGGTCAAGAGGGAGGCCGTTAGAGGCATATACTGAAAAGTCTGGGTTTGGGGGTTGGAGACTGTCCATGGACCAGTATTTGCTATAGAGGATATCAGGTATGATTGTTACCTGGGATCCGGTGTCCAGCAGGGCAGGTATCGCAATGCCATCCAGTATGATGGATAGGAAAGGTCTTCCTCCCACTAACATGCGGTGCCAGTCTGAGGGGCCTGCTGAGTCTATTCCTGGGTGTTGGCCCTCGGACCCAGGGTTTGCTTGTTTAAAGGACACTGGTGCACTGTTTGACCTGCCTTCTGGCAGCGGTGGCAGTCGATCTCTTGGTCAGGATGGCGTTGGTTGTTGGTCCTTCCACGGGGTGGCGTTGTCCTCCTCCGGGGCGGCGACGTCCTACTTCTCCTCCAGTTCATCCAGGGGACATCCTCAGGGCAGTCGGCTAGCAGGATCTTTCCGTCCGTCTCTGGCTCCGTCCGTAGTTGCAGGGCACTCATTACAGTGGCCAGATTTTTGGTCAGCTGGCGCACTTCTGAGCGCAGACAGTCCAGCTCAGTAGGGGGCGCTGCCTGCACTTTGGCTTCGGCAGCCAGCGGGGAAAAGGTGGGTGCTGCTGGCATTGGAGTGGCCCCACCCTGGTAACATTGGATTGCAGTATCTGCCGTCTCCAGGGGCTGCAGTCCCTTTATAGCCATATCCTTAAGGGTGTCAAAGGTAGCATCTGGATGATCCAAGGACCACCAACGCACAGTCCTGCTCTCCGCTTGGGACCTCAGCCCCCGGACAAATTGTTCTTTTAGCATTTTACTCTCATTGATTATGCTAATTGGACTGACCTGTTTCAGAGCTCGCAGGGCCCCTTGTAAAGGGCAGGCATAGTCCCAAACACTGTCCTCCGGCTTCTGAGAGCATTGGTAGAACCTCATCCGGAGGTCTGCCTCAGTGCAGTCATCAAAGGCAGTCTGTAACTTTAAGAAAATTGCGGTCACTGATTCCTGGTCTGCGGCTGACCAAGTCTCTACTTCTCTCTCTGCAGCACCAGTCAATTGTCCCACAACTACTGCAGCTCTTTGTTTGCCCATCATAGAATACATGTCCAGGATGCTGCATATTTTGCGGTTGAATCCAGACAGGGTGTCTAGCTTGACGCTGTACTGGGGGAGCCACTTTGCTCCAGGCATGTATGGTAAAGTCAATGGTACAATGGGGGCTACAGGACCTGGCGATGGAGCGGCTATTCCATCCTGCGCGGCGGTGGCCACGGATGCATCATCGGGGCTGTCAGCCTGGGCCGCGACATCGGGCTGTTGCTGCAACATCTTGGCGCCCCCCCTAGTGAACCATGGCCTACCTTACTTCTGTTGGCCGCAGCTCCGCAGGTGACAGACTTCTGGTAGGACCTTGCGTCGATTACGTTCCACGTCAGAGCGTTCGCTGGGGCTTCCTGCCAGGACCTGACGCTGCGTCAGTGCGTGGGGCGTGTCCAAGACTTTGCGCGGTTACAGAGGTACGCCTCCTAGTTTTCCCGCGGTTACGCCCTTCTCGCGCGGCGACGTCATAATGGCGGACAATGGCGGGAAACTTCCGAAATGGCGGGAAATCTTCACCACAGTGCAATATACAGTCTTTTAGTAAAGGCGCACAGTACCCGGTGGCAACGGGCACAACTTCTTCCGTTGCCGCGGGCATGTAATCCTGTTTGTGACGCCAGTTAGAGAGATGTGGTGCCCAGGGGATGGGGACTACTCGGCGCCTGGGCCTTGATGCCTGGTCTTGGGGGATGTCGTGGTGGTCGGCTCTCGGGCCCGTACCCTGGGGGGAAATCAAATGTCAAAGTTCGTGACGCCACCTGTGGTGTCTGGTGAGGTTCACCAGTGCTGCGGCAGTCCACTGAGGCCGGTGTTAAAGCAGCTTGGGTGGTATAGCTCCCCACAGGTGGAGCTGGGCCTCAGGGCAGCGTACGAAGGGGGGATGCAGGACAGAGGGGACCCAGCCGGGTCAGGGCAAGAATGGGAGCACACAAGAAAGTCGCTTCCGTACCTTTACTGGGATTAGTTCAGGAACACCCCGGAGCACTGTAGGGTGAGGGGTGCACGTCCGGATTCTCCCCAGTGAGCGGGTGTACGGCCTCCTGTTTCTTGTCTCTCTGTAGTAAGTTTCTGACCTGACTGAAGCTAGGCCTAACTTGGTTTTTGTCCTGCACCGGCTCATCCTGTGGTAGGGCCTTCTGTTGGAGTACGCACTCCCTGGTATATGGGGCCTCGGTAACTCCTGACCCTGGTATAACAGTCAGCGTTTGGTATTCCTGGGACATGTAGTTCGCCAGGGGTTCCGGTTGTCTTCTGCTGGGTGTAAAGAATCCCTGCAGACTCGGACCCGGTGTCCAGGATATGGTTTCTGGGGTGAGCTGGTAAAGCTCCTCTGCCCCCAATGCTACTCACTCCTCTAGCCTTCGGCCTACTCGGGCCCTCACTAGGCTATACACACTGGCAGTTAGCTGGCTGCCTCTTCCGCTGCTCTCTGAGCGTCAGCAACGCTCCTAGCTCACTTAACTCAAGCTGCTTGAGTCTGACTGAGCTCCACTGCAGACTGACCTGTTTCTCTGTCTCACTCTGCAGGAACTGGCCTAGGACTCCAGACTGTTCTGTCTCAACTCTCTGAGGAGAACTAACTAACTCTCTAACTCCACCCTCCTTTATATATCCCTATCCGGGTTCCCTCTGGTGGACTGAGGTAGGGTGGAGGTGTGTGTATGCTCTGAGGGCCTCTTGTGGAGAAATCTTTTAATGCACCCCTCCAGGATCTGTGGCTCCATGTACATCAGGGCGTCACACCTAAATATCAGGGCTAATAATTAGTGATGAGCGAGCACTAAAATGCTCGGGTACTCGTTGTTCAAATCAAGTAAATTGGAATGCTCGAGTGTTCAGTTCGAGTAACGTAAGTATATGGGAAACTTGAGCATTTTTCCGGCTTCTCACCCTGGCGGTCTGCAGAGGGTCTAAAAATTGTCCAAATCGATGGGAACAGTGCTCAAATGACATGGGAACACCTTGGGGAAAACACCTGGAAGCATTTCTGACTCACAGGTCACTGCTGTCAACAACAATGTCAGAGGTATTACGCCACTTTTACGGACTCACAATAAAACATACAAAAATGAAACCAAAATGGATTTTCCTGGGAAATATGTTAAGAAACATGTGACATGCAGAAGTAGTGCTGTTGCAGAGTGTGACATGCAGAAGTAGTGATGTTGCTTTAAAAGCATTCATCAACTATTAGAAGTAACACAAGCACAGGAGACAGGAAGTGTTGTGCTCCAGAAGAATCCAGCAACTAGAGGGGTTAACACAGTCACAGGAGAACGGGAGTGTTTTAGCAGAGCCCCAGGGGGGATTGTGGGGAAGTTGTTTACAGTCTGGCTGGAGCCGAAGAGAAAGGTGGCTTACGATCTGTATCTCACAGAAGGCAAGGGAATAAAATTCAGGTCAGGAGGGAAACTAAACAAAGGTCAGTTAGACTCCCTGAGCTAACAGTGTGGAGTATTATCGGCCTGGAGTATAAGGATTTGAAAGAAGCCTGCAATAGAGATTATCTCCCTCATCACACCCTTTCTCCCTCCATATTTATGCAGGATAAAGAATGCTGTGTATTATTGAGTCCTTGTGAAGGAAAAGCCTGTGGTTGTGTATGTATTAAAACTGTGCTGTACTGTGCTACCGGATAATAGACTGTGTACTGCTGTGCTGCAAAGGAGACTGTACTGTTATTACTGGAGCCTGTTGCTCAAAGAGACATTTGCATTGCACTGGCCGTGCCTCATTAAATGTTACTGTTCTACCTTTTATGAAGACCCTTGTCAGATGTATCTGGTCAGCAACTGAATCTATCGTGTGCCTGAGAGAAGTTGCAGCCTAAGGTAGCCCTGAGTAACGGTTCCCCCAGGATTCTAATTAATTCATGTAACCGGTCTCGCCCTTATCTGAACTTAGGCAGCATGTGTGTAACATTAGTGGCCCATACGGGGAATCCTGAGCGGGAATTAGGGTGTAGAGGGAGAAGAGGAAAAGTGTCTGGAAAAACACAGCAGCACGGCACCTCAACTCAACTCTGCTACACCAGTTAAAGGGGACCAGCTCTAAAGAAAAACTCACTAGCAGCAATGGATGTGGAAATACAAATAGACAGAATTAGCGAGCTGCTTCTTCAGTTAACCTCTGAAGAATTGAGAACAGTAGCAGAGCATGTAAAGATGTCAGTAGAACAGATTTCCAAAGCACACAACCACAGGCAACTGTTAGCTGCCATTAATGCAAAAATGGATGAGCTGGGGAAGAAAGAAGCTGAAGATGTCATGGGGACATTCCTCCAGGAACTAACACAGTTTCTAACCAAGTTGAAGTTGGAGGATGGAGGGGCAGCACCAATTACCAAAAGCGGGAATCTCCATCCACAGACTGAACTACAGGAATTGAAAGAACAATTCAAAGCCCTAACAACAGCCCTGCAGGAATCAACCAAAACCTCTGAACAGGTGATAGACTTAGACAGGACCTTTAACCTGCTCGGGTTAGATAAATCAGGGAGACAGTCCTCTCTAACACCACAAATCACCATAAGGAAATAATTCAAGATCCTGGGACAGATTGGAGAGTGTGAACAGAAAGAGAGACTGTCTTCTAGGAACTTGTTGCACCAGATCGATGCAGGATTACAGAAAGGCTACCAGCCAGATGAGATAGTGGAGGGAGTGGTTAAAACAATCAGCCCAGGACTGAACCTCTGTAGTATGCTAGAAATGAAGAGTCAACTGACCTTGCAACAGCTGAAGATGATTTTAAAAGGGCACTATAAAGAAGAGAGTACTTCAGAATTGTTCCACCAACTCATTAATTTCTCACAGAAAAATAATGAATCACCCCTAAGTAGAGATGAGCGGTGTTCGAATCGAACTGTTCGCCAATCTCAAATTCGAGCTGTTTTGGGCGGTGTTCGAGCCGTTCGACGAACCCGAACAATTTGAAAAAAATCCGGCTGTTCGAGGTTATGTTCGATAACTGTTCGTGCACCCAAATTGTAACTGGATTTTTTCACAGTAATGCTGATAATCAATGTTAATACACAGTTTGAGTGTACAGGGGGGAGGAGCAGGGGATGGATCTCTGCAGAAATAATGAAGATCTCCATTTTTTTTTCTCTTTCCCGCATTTACAGTGGGGAGGTGCAGTCTGTCAGGCTATCAGCAGCACACACACGGAGCAAAGTGCTTTTTTTCACACAAGCAAGGGCATGTGTCATTGGCTGTGTATGTCACATGTCCTTGCCCTATAAGACCCAGCCATTTTCCCCTTCGCCACCATTTTCTCACTGTTGCAGCTGAGTGTTAGACGGCACTGCTGCTGCTGTTAGCGCTATATTGTGTAACTGAATTGCAAGCGAATTTTCTCTTAAATAGACAGAAAGGTTTAGGGAGTAGGGACTAGTTTGTAATTGCAGCCCTTTTGAGGGCTAGGTTACAGCAGTTCCTAGCACTTTTAGCAGGCAGGTCTGTGCTCTTAAATCGACAGATAGGTTGGGAGTAGTGACTAGTTGTAATTCCAGCCCTTTTGAGGGCTAGGTTACATCAGTTCCTATCACTTTTTGCCAGGCAGGTCTGTTTTAGTGCTGTGCAAGTGTTTTTCACAGCATTTGGCTAAATCTAGCTAAGCAAATCCTTTTGGGCCTCTTGCAGTGTGTGTTAGTCAGTGGAGTAGCCTATCTGTGTTGCAAGCTACACCACCTGTGTATGTAATACAAATTTTTTACTGCACCTAGCCAAGTAAAACCTTTTGGGCCTGTAGCAGTGTGTGGTACTCATTCTATTAGGCCATCTATACTAAGCTCCACCAGCTTTCAAATTACTAATAATTTTTAGCTGCATCTTGCCTGGAAAATAATTTTGGGCATAGTAGCAGTGTGTGGTACTCATTGTATTAGGCCATCTATACCAAGCTCCACCAGTTTTGAAATTAATAATAATTTTTAGCTGCATCTTGCCTGGAAAATAATTTTGGACATAATAGTAATGTGTGGTACTCATTCTATTAGGCCATCTATACTTAGCTCCACCAGCTTTCAAATTACTAATAATTTTTAGCTGCATCTTGCCTGAAAAATAATTTTGGGCATAGTAGCAGTGTGTGGTACTCATTGTATTAGGTCATCTATACCAAGCTCCACCAGCTTTGAGATTAATAATAATTTTTAGCTGCATCTTGCCTGTAAAATAATTTTGGGCATATTAGCAGTGTGTTGTACTCATTCTATTAGGCCATCTATACTAAGCTCCACCAGCTTTGAAATTAATAACATTTTTAAGCTGCATCTAGCCCGGAAAATAATTTTTCTTCCCAATAGTGGTAGCAATAGAAATATGGGGCGCGCGCCTGGCTAACAAAAATATACGCTTCATAACAAAAAACACCAGCCTAGCGCACTGCATTAATAAGATGGCATCATCGTCTCTCCCAGTGCTAGGCCTACTACGCCATCTAGCATTCCTGTGCCTAAAACACAATGTATGAGTCCGTGCTAGCCACGATGCTGTGGGTTATCACCATTCAATTGGCAGATTTTCACAGAGCTCCTCCCCAGCGCCCACCCATCGGGCAACAGTTGCCCACCCTCCCTATGGGATCTAGTGGCGAATAGTTGATGCCATTAATCAGAGCGTCAGTTTCCCCATCGACGTGGCAAGCATACGGTAAGGCATGGGAAGAGTGGACACGACTAGTAGCAGGCAGACGGGTTGACCAATGTGAACAAGCCATATTACAAGTCACCATAGAATTTCTCCACCAGCTAATGATGAGGGGCATATCAGGGGCGTCAGCGCAGCGGTGTCTGACCGGAGTAGCATTTCACTTCCAACTACTGAATTGGGGAGATGTGACAAAGAGATTCATCATCAGACAATCCATAAAAGGGTGGAAAAGGGGTCAGCCAAGTCAGGAGTGTAGACGTCCCGTCCCGTGTCACTAAAACTGATTTCTCACATCATATCCCTAACACCAATAACATGACACTCACAATTTGAAGCAACACTACTGTCTACTGAATTTGTGATCGCCTTCTTCGGGGCGCTATACATAAGCGAATTAGTCCCTCAATCCAAAATTACCACCAGTGGAGGCTTATTACACCAGGACGTGGTCATAGCCAATAATGCAATACGTCTACGCATATGCCAATCGAAAACGGTTCCAGCGGGCAGGGGCATTTGGGTACTTCTACAACCCACAAACGGTACACTGAGTCGGGTAACAATAGTAAAAACATATATAACCATCAGATCACAAAGTAATTTCTTCCTATCACACATTGATGGAACGCCATTATCAAGATACCAGTTCCAAGCTATATTTAATAATGCATAACATCGGCAGGAAACCACCCCAAAGATTATGGGACACACTCATTCAGCATAGGCGTGGCCACGGAAGCAGCAAGAGCAGGACTGTTAGAAACGGAAGTTCAGAGGATAGGGAGATGGCGATCCACGTGTTTGGCGAGATAGATAAGACCGGACTTGTTATCCTAACGTGGTTTGTTTCTTTTACAGGTGACGCTAAGCCAACAGTGTGGGTGATAGGCCACTCTTATATATATTGGGCAGAAAAAAGGGCGAAATTCCGCCCAGGCGGGAGGAAATTGGAGTTTCATAACACATATTTCAACTGGAGAGGTATTAGAGGCCTGCTATGACCACAGGTACTAATGGAGGTAATCAAGGTAGGGAGAGAGGCAAGTGGTCCGGTCATCTTAGTTATACAGGCCGGGGGAAACGACCTAGGTCATCACAAGAGTGCATAACTAATGGCAATAATGAAACTAGACACTGAGCGCTTCAGAGAATTTTTCACAAAACTAACTATAGTATGGTCAGAGATTGTGCCGATAGCGGTATGGCAAGGTGCGCGAGACATCACGGCCATCGAACGGACAAGGCGGGTAATAAATATTCGGATGGCAAAATTTAGAAGAGACAGAGGCGGTGTAGTGATACAACACCAACAACTGGAAGGAGATAAATTAGGCCTCATACGGCCCGACGGTGTTCACTTAATGGATATTGGACTGGACATATTCCTGTCAGGACTCCAGGACGGAGTGGAACAAGCGTTAAGAGTGATGGATGGGGGTCAGAGTCCTGCATACGAGTACGCAGGATCCTCTGTGGCCTGGAAATAGAAAGGACATGTTGGAGAGTTACACTTGTTGGCCAACTTGCCGGTGTGGAGACCGAGGGCATGCTGCAACAAGCTGAATTATTTTAGAAATAAAATGCCTTTCTAATGGAATGAGTATAAAGAGTTAATAAAGCTGTGACCAATCCTCACCCATCCAGTTGTAAGAGTTACATTATTGTATTGCCAAGGAAAGGGGGGCGGTAGGGGGCTGAGCGTCTGGGTTTGGTTGGGGGTCCCCACAGTCTGCCTAGGCTAGATGCATTTAAAAATTCTTATTAGATACACAGGCGGTGCAGCTTGCTTCGCAGCTGGGCTACTACACCCAAAGTATTGCCTAGGCTAGATGCAGTTAAAATTTCTACGCTGACTAACAGACACTGAAGCTTTGGAGCAGACCTCTGAGTAAACAGCTCTTCAGACTCAACCATCTGTGTTACCCCAAGCCATAGTGTATGTAGTTTCTTACAGTTAAAAGGGGGGGGGTGACCCAACCCACCTGGAATTGACGATGCCAACGTCACGTAAAACACAGCAAGGGGACTCCAAATAGAGTCTCCATTTTTTCCAAAAATTGTGGCACAGACATCACTTAAGTGGCATCAATTGCCCCAGAGTTTCTTAAAACAGTTGGTGAGGTGATTTTACCAAATCCTCAAGCTTTTAGTCTCCCCAGGATGACACAGGGTATAAAAGTCCTTGCGTATCCATGATTTGTTCATCTTTATGAACGTGAGTCTGTCTACATTCTCAGTGGACAGCCGCATGCGCTTATCTGTCAGCACACCACCAGCAGCGCTGAACACACATTCAGAGAGAACGCTGGCTGCAGGGCATGACAAGATCTCCAAGGCGTGAGTGGTGAGCTCCGGACATTTTTCCAGATTGGAATCCCAAAATGAGCAAGGGTCCAGTGACACAGTCATGGCTTCGATGTTCACTTGGAGATACTCCTGTACCATCCTCTCTAGGCGTTGACTATGTGTCAGACTTCTTGTCTCCTGTGGCCTTGCAAAGGATGGTCTAAAAAAGTGGTGAAACGATTCCACAAAATTGCTGTTACCAGCAGATACTGTGTTACTGTTACGGTTTGAATGATGAAGACTCGACAGTCCCACGGTTTGCAAGTTAGAACTGTGAGATTCACTACGTGCACCACTGGTGTTTTGTGGAAAAGCACATGTAAGATTCTGCAACAGCCTCTGCTGATACTCCTGCATGCGTGAATCCCTTTCTATGGCAGGAATTATTTCGGCAAATTTACTTTTGTACCAGGGATCTAAGAGTGTGGCAACCCAGTAGTCGGGATTACTTTGAATTCTGACAATCCAAGGGTCATGTTGCAGGTAGTGCAGCAAGAAGGCACTCATGTGTCTTGCTCATCCAGGAGGACCAAGTCCTTGTTGTGTTGGTAGCGAGGTAAGAATCATGCTTCCTTCCTCTGCCCTCTCCCCCCAACCTCACACAACAGAAATGTGATCAAGGTTTCGCTCATCTGATGAGTCTTACATGCCCATCGCCAGTTCGTACTCCACTTCTTCCTCGGCTCCTGCACCTTCCTCAACAGTTTGACTGCTACCATGCCACCTGGTTAATTCCTCTCCCCCACCCTCCCATGCCTGCCGCCTTGGTGCTGCCGACCGTCTGGACCTTGGAGATGTTATCCCTTCCGCATACGACTCCCCCTCTACTTCCTCCACCTCCTCTTGTCCCACCACCTGACTCTGAATTCTGTTTAACTTGTGCTCCAGCATGTAAATCACCGGAATAGTCATGCTGATAAAGGCATCGTCAGCACTAAACATCTTCGTCGCCATTTCAAAACTGTGCAGAAGGGTGTGTGGCGCCCCTGAGGGTTCAGTCGCCACAGAGGTACTGCATCTCACCCAGAGGTGTGGTATCTCACCCTCAGGTAAGGAAGGAGTATGGCTCGGGACCCTAATACCTGCATCCAACACATACCCGCAGTGGGGGTAGGGCGAGATTGCTCCTAAGGGAGAGCACAGTCCCAGGTCCCTAGCTGGCGGGAGGGTCCTATGTAGTGGGTGTGGGTGGAGAAAGCAGCTTAGGGGAGCACATGACAGGGAGAGTATAAATAGGAAGCCATCTTAGAAAGAGCAAGCCAGTCAGAGGAAGAGAAGTGACAGGAGCAGAGGCTCTGCATGAGCTCTGCTCCGGAGGCGGGCCAAGCCTGGGAGGCCCAGGACTGAAGAAGAGAAGAGAGGAGTGGGAGCAGGAAGGCTCCAGGAACCGAAGGGACCCTAGGGGTACGGGCCGTGCAGAAGGCCACCCGTACGCCCGCTGCTACCAGGAGGTAGAGGGGTCAGGCCAGATGAGGGGAATCGGTCCCTCAACTAGCAGAGAAACAGCATGGCTCAACTAGAAACCGGAGGCTGCAGCATTTCATGTACTGCAGGCCAAAGTCCACACCAGTCTCACTAAGAAGGTAGCCACATAGGACCCAGGGGACGGAACACACGTCGCCCGCCAAGGCCCGAGGATACCGGATAGAAGTGTCACTGGGTGTGAGGTGCAGGGAGAAGGCCAGAGAAAGGACACACAGAAGGGGATCCTGCTAAGTACTCCGGAGCTATCTGGGGGTGGACTGAGCCCCTCACTGAGTACGCACAGCACGACGGGGGAGATTGCTCTGGTACCTGTAATCTGGACTGCAACAACTGTGAGTAAAGATCTTGGGACTGCATCACATGGACTCTGTGTTCATTACTGACTCCCTGCACTACAACCACTATCATCCACCCACACTGCCCTGAAGCTACGCTCTTCCTGTGGGGAGTAATAATACCATTGCTGCAAAACCACCAGCTATAGAGGACTGTTCCGCAGCAGCGGCCCCTTTGACCGCACTCCACAGGTGGCGTAGTCGGACATTATAAAACCCATATATACAAATTACCCTTGGATTGACCGCCCTGGGTCCTGGACCGGGTCACCGCCACAGTGACTACCACCCCCAGCGTCTACCGGCCCGGCTCCGGGTACCCCACGGCCCAGGGGGCGCGTCAACTTCATAGGTCCCTGATCTGAGACCACTCCTGCAGCGTGATTTGCCCCACCTCTGGATCTCGTTGGCCCAGGCTATACGTCAGAACGTATTGCACCAGGGCTTGTCGGTGCTGCCGCAGTCGCTGTAACATGTGCAGAGTTGAATTCCACCGTGTCGGCACATCGCGTTTCAGCCGGTGAACTGGCAGGCCCAATGACTTCTGTAGAGATGTAAGTCGTTGAGCTGCGGGATGCGAACGGCGGAAGTGAGCACACAGCGACCGTACCCTCTGCAGAAGGCCATCTAGTCAGGGATAGTGGGCTAAAAATTGCTGGACAACCAGGTTCAACACGTGAGCCATTCAAGGCACGTGTGTGACACTGCCCTGGCGAAGGGCCGCACCCAGGTTTTAAGCATTGTCGCACATTGCCTTCCCTGGTTGCAGGTCCAGTGGAGACAACCATTCATGAAACTCGATCTCCAGAGCTGACCACAACTCCTCAGCTGTGTGACTCACATTTCCCAGACATTTCAAAGTAAACACCGCCTGATGCCATTGAGCCCTGCTGCCAGCATAGTAAGGAGGTGTGCAGGATTCCTTCTGCGCAGTTAGAAAGCGGGTGGCATTAACAGACAGGCTTTGGGTGCAGGTGGAGGACCGAGAGGAGGTTGAGGAGGCAGAAGCAGTGGAGGAACTTCTAGATAAAGAGGATTGACGCACAACTCGTGGGGACGGCAAGACTTGGACAGCAGCCCCTTGTCCTGCTGTCAGGGGCGTACATAGGAATCATGGGGCCCCATAGCAGAAGTTGCAATTGGGCCCCCCACACCACCAAAAAAAAATGTAAATAATTGTCGGGGTCACAGAAGATCAGATCTCACAACTTCCCAGCCTTTACATAGTAATTTTCCTCCTGCTGACATCCTAGATCCCTCTTTCATTGCCCATAAAGTATGATGCCAACAAAAGTGTCCCCCAAACACAGTATGATACCCCCATGGTGAATTCCTCCACATGCGTAGTATAATGACCCTACTGTACCCCACCTCAACTCCCAGGGCAAAGTATGCTGACTACAACACAGTATGATCCCCCAACTGTGAGACCTAGAGCTAGAGAGGATGGTAGGTAATAAGGGGGGGTTATACATAATAAAAGATAAAACTATATAACTAAGGATGGTGCTATACATAATAAGCGAGTACACTATATACTAAGGGAGTATGCTATACATAATAAGGCTACATTCCTGTATCTGTGTGCAGTGTCGGTGTGCTGCCCTGTTTTATCGACGCATTGAACATGTCCTATTCTAATCCTCAAAATCGGATCAGAAAATGACATTCTCTGATGCTCACAGATCTCATTCTCAGATCCGTGATTTTCATAGATGTGTGAATGGATCTATAAAACTCTACGAGTCCATGGACCATCCGATAAAAAGATCTGGCAGCACACGGACATTTCACACAAATGTGAGAATGCAGCCTAAGGGATTTTACAGACAACATTATCACTCCAAGTCACACAGTGCAAATACAGAATAATATTTACATCCAGGCACTTACCGCTGACGTCTCATCTGATCAGAGACAGTTTCTGCTACTTCTCCATCTGGTCGGACCTTCATGTCGACATCTCCCAGCCACGTCTCGTCTTGTCACGATGATCCTCCAGCCTAGAAAATAACAAGGTCACATATATTGTATATATACATGTCTCCCTCACACTGCGGCCCTGAATACAGATATGTACCCCCCCTTCATTAATATACTATTAGCCACTTAGTAATCAAAACATAAAGTGACAAGCAGCACTGTGCCCCCCATTAACTATAATCGCCACTGGCCAATAATATAAATTATTCAGTCTCTGTGACTCTCCCCAATTAACTGTAAGGCTATGTGCACACGAAAATATACTAGCACCCCTATCATTGCTCTGTCCCAGCACCTCCATCATTGCTCTCTCCCAGCACCCCCATCATTGCTCTCTCCCAGCACCCCCATCATTGCTCTCTCCCAGCACCCCCATCATTGCTCTCTCCCAGCACCCCATCATTGATCTCTCCCAGCACCCCCATCACTGCTCTCTCCCAGCACCCCCATCATTGCTCTCCCCAGCCCCATCAGTCCCATTATAGCTTTCCCCAGCCCCATCACTGCTCTCCCCAGCCCCATCATTGCTCTCCCCAGCCCCATCATTGCTCTCCCCAGCCCCATCAGTCCTATTATTGCTTTCCCAAGCCCCATCATTGCTCTCCCCAGCCCCTTAAATTGCTTTCCCCAGCCCCATCATTGCTCTCTTCAGCCCCATCACTCCCATTATTGCTCTTCCCAGCCCTATTATTGCTCTCCCTAGCCCCATTATTGCTCTCTTCAGCCCCATCACTCCCATTATTGCTTTCCCCAGCCCCACCATTGCTCTCTCCAGCCCCATCAGCCCCATTATTGCTCTCCCCAGCCCCATTATTGCTCTCTTCAGCCCCATCACTCCCATTATTGCTCTCCCCAGCCCTATTATTGCTCTCCCCAGCCCCATCATTGCTCTCCCTAGCCCCATTATTGCTCTCTTCAGCCCCATCACTCCCATTATTGCTTTCCCCAGCCCCACCATTGCTCTCTCCAGCCCCATCAGCCCCATTATTGCTCTCCCCAGCCCCATTATTGCTCTCCCCAGCCCCATCATTGCTCTCCCCAGCCCCATCATTGCTCTCCCCAGCCCCATTATTGCTCTCCCCAGCCCATTCATTGCTCTCCCCAGCCCCATTATTGCTTTCTCCAGCCCCATCATTGCTCTCCCCAGCCCCATCAGCCCCATTATTGCTCTCCCCAGCCCCACCATTTCTCTCCCCAGCCCCACCATCCCCAACATTGCTCTCCCCCACCTCCCCTCCCCAGCGTTTCAGTAAAAAAAACAAAAAACACCTCTCTGCCCGCAGGCTGCAGCATCCTTGTCAGCAACTTCCTCCCTCACACAGGCCTGCGCTGCATGATGACGCGTGCCTGTGTGAGGGAGGAAGCGGCGGACAGGAAGCAGAGGACGGATCTCTGCAGCTTCGCTGCCATTCTGTCCTGTCAGCAGCGGAGCTGCAGCGATCTCTCCCTGCCCTCCGTGAGCAGGGAGATGCTGCACCGGCGGGCCCCCTGGCGCAGCTGCACCAGCGGCAGTATGTCCACCCCTGGACTGCTATGGGGCCCTCCCGGCTCACGGGCCCCATAGCAGTTGCGTGGCCTGCCGCCATTGGCGGTACGCCACTGCCTGCTGTCACCATAGTTACCCAGTGCCCAGTCAGTGACATGTAACGCCCCTGTCCATGCCTACTCGTCCAGGTGTCTGTGGCGAAATGCACCCTGTCACACACACAGTTTCTCAAAGAAGCGGTGATGTTGTGTGCGACATGCTGGTGTAGCGCAGGCACACCTTTCTTTGAGAAGTAGTGCCGACTGGGCATCTGGTACTGGGGCACTGCGACGGACATAAGGTCTCGAAAATCCTCTGTGTCCACCAGGCGGAAAGGCAGCATTTTTGTAGCCAACAGCTTGCAGATGGTGAAATTCAACCTCTTAGCTTTGTCATGGCTAGGAGGAAATGGTACTTTACTTGTCCACATCTGAGGGACCGAGGGCTGGCTGTTGTGCTTAGACGGGGTTAAGTAGGGTGTCCCCAGCAAACTGCCGGCCTGTGAGGAAGATGCAGGCGGAAAAGTTAGGTTGCCTTGATCCAAAGGTGGTGCTCTCGATGTTGGCGAGCGCTCAACACCAGCTGGTGTTTCCACTTCCAAATGAAATGATGACCTGCCAATCACACTGGCTGTTGCGGGTAAAGAGGTGGCAGGTCTGCGTCCAAAAACATGTGTGACTGCTGTCCCCCCAGTCACAGAGGATGAAGAGGCCGCGGATGCACAAGATGGGGCAGACGGTGGTTGGCCCGGCCCACTAGGCCGCATTGTAGCACAGTGAGCTTCCACTGCAACTTGTGCTTCATATCCATGTGACGGTTCATGCATGAAGTACTCAAACTATGGATTTTTTGGCCTCTACTTAGCTTTTGGTGACAAATTTTACAGATAACATGAGTTGGGTCATCCTTATCGATCTGAAAAAATGCCCAGGCTATGCAAGGCTTAGAGTCCATGCGACCTGAAGAGCCCCTACGACTTGTGGTCAGAGGCAGAGTTGTGGTTGAGGATGCAGTTGTTGACGTGCTTCCAGTACTCCGTCTCTGTCCAGGAAGGCGCAACCTAACCTCGTCCTCAATAGCATCTGTGACGCCCAGCTGTGCTTGGTATCACAGATCCTAGAAGAGTGCATTGATGGAATCCTCCACAAGAGGCCCCCATAAACATTCACACATCTCCACCTTCCACCTCAGACCAGCAGAGGGAGCCCGTTAGGGATATAAATAGGGAAGGTGGAGCTAGGCAGTTCAGTTCCTCTGGAGAGTTCCTGCAGTAGAGAAGCCTAAGAGAGGTCAGTCTGCAGTGGAGCTCAGTCTAGTCTAGAGAACTCAGTTAATAGTTCAGCAGTGGAGCACGAGGCTCCTGCTAGCTAGATTCAGGGAGCCCAGTTAGAGCTTAAGGTGTGCCGGCGCCATAAGATCGGTGAAGCGCGGCAAGCTGCCGTTAGTGTGTATAGCCTAGTGAAGGCCCGAGTAGGCCGAAGGCGAGTGGAGAGTTAGTACATAGGGGGCAGAGGAGCTTAACCAGCTCACCCCGAAGCATTTACCGGACACCGGATCCGAGCTTACCGGGATCTCTATGACCCAGTAAGGCATAACCGGAATCCCTGGAGAACTACAAGTCCCAGGATCGCTAAGGTGCTGATACGTAACAGAGCCAGAAGACGCTTAGGCCCCGCATACTGGGAGCGTGAACTCCAAGACAAGGCCCTACCACAAGGTCAGCCAGCGCAGGACAGAGACAAAGTTAGGCCTAGCTCCAGGCAGGTCAGAAACTTACTACGCAGAGGCAAGAAAAAGGAGGCCCTACACTCGCTCATTGGGGAGGATCCTGATATGCACCCTTCACCCTACAGTGCTCCGGGATGTGCCTGAATTTCCACCAGTAAAAGGTACTGAAGTGACTACCGTGTCCGTTCCCGTTCTTGCTCTGACCCAGCTGGGTCTTGCCTGTCCTGCATATGCTTTTCTGAGGCCTAGCTCCACCTGTGGGGAGATATACCATCTAGCTGCCTTATCACCGGCCTCAGTGGACTGCTGCAGCGCTGGTGCTTCTCACCAGATACCACAGGTGGCGTCACGAACTCTTATAAAATTAACAATTATCCACCCTTTTAAAGAGTGACCCCAGGGTACGGGCCCGGGAGCCGACCACCGCGACTTTCCCAAGGCCAGGCAAAGGCCCAGGTACCGAGTCATCCCCATCCCCTGAGCTAGTCACATCCTCCTCCACCTCCTCTGCTGACCTCATCGACTGGCTGACTGTGGGTTGACAGTAAGTGGGATCTCCAACCTTGTCGTCATCACCCTGTGTGTTCTCACACTCGTCGTCTTCAGAGCCAACCTCTTCCTGCCCTGACCGAAAAGTCAAGTTGTCGCTCCAATCAGTTATTTGAGTCTCATCATCGTCTTCATCATTGTCTCCACCAACAGGGGTTACAGTTTGGGAACGAGGGTCTACATTATGCTCAGAACCTTCTTCATCTGGTCCTGGATCCGACTCATGAAGATTCTGGGCATCAGTGCAGATCATTTCCTCGTCTGGATTAACAGAAGCTCTGTAGCAGACCTCCGTTTCCCCGGCTATAGTATGAGTGAACAGCTGTGCAGACTCAACCATCTGTGTTACCCCATACTCAGACGGGCAGCTGGAGACTTGGGAACTGTGAGGAAGCAAGTGCGATTGGGGTGACACCTCTGAGGACTGGAGTATTTTTGATGTTGAAGTTGAGGTGGAGGAGAGCCCACTTGAAGGAGCACTTGATATCCGTTGAAGCACCTGCTGTTTTTGTGCCTCATCTGGAATTTGTAGCGATGGGCGTGTCTGTAAGAAAGGGATCGTATCACATTGTCCACGAAAAGAAGTAGACATCTTAGTTTGACTGGAAGATGGCCTTTCTTCTGCAGATGTTACTCCCCCCCCCACACCGTGGGGGGGCTTGACCCACCAGCGGACAGGCACCAGTATTGGGAGAGGGGGGCTGGCCATCAGGGTCCACCGCGGCTCTGGCACAAACCCGGCGACACGGAGGTCGCACGGGCAGGAACGGACTGGCCATCTCGGCTTCGCACTCCAGCGTAGACCCTCTTCCCGCTCGCGCCCGTAACCTCAAAGGCATGCGCAAGCGGCTTTTCTTCCCAAGGCTGTTCCCCGCCCAGCAGGAACGTGGGGGAGCCCAGGTCGGCCTTCCACTGTACTCCCTTACCTCCGTCGCCCTCTTTCCTTCTTACGTTCTCCATCTAACCCCTCGGCTCTGTGGTGTCCGCTCTCCCTCCTGCTCTCTCCTTCTCACAGGTGGACTACCGCGTGTATTCACACTGTGGCGAATCTTTTGGGCCCAGGCATAAGAAGTTGTCGAGATAATGGATAATATGTGCCCCCTTAGAAACGTCCATTACAACCCATTCGAGGAAGCAACTAAACGCCTCAAATAGTGAGCAGGATCTGGAGCACCCCATGGGCAAACAGCGATCTATATAGTATGCTCTTTCCCAGAAGCAGCCCAATAGGTGGACACTATTCGGAGGCACAGGTAGTAAGTAACCGGAATGCTGCATCAATGTCTGTTTTGGCCATTAGGGTGACTTCCCAACTTCTTGATCCGTCTGATTGCCTTGTCAAAGGATGTACAGTATATACTACTGTACTTGGTTCCGCGTCAATGTTGTCGTTTACGGACCTGCCCCTTGGATATGACAAATGGTGGATTAGTCCGAATGTATTGGGTTCCGTTTTTGGCACAACTCACAATGGGGATACCACTACGTCTTGTAAGGAAAGTGTTCTGAATGGAACCTCCATTCTACCTAAAGATCTTTCTTTTTTTAATTTTCTTGTCACGACGTCTGGGTGTTGGTAGGCTGATTTTAGATTTTTACTCCAGCCTTTCTTGATTTTAGAAGGGCATGACATGCCTATATCTGTGTCTCCCCCTCCTTTTACTCCTCCTCTTTTCTTTTTGCATGACTATATGTACTTGTCACTTTTCCATGTGTTAGTTGTGTCTTCTGAGCAGTTTTTCAGCTTTTGGACACCTTTGAAGTGTTTTCTATGTATTTTCTATGTGTTTCTATATGTTTTTGTTTGCCTGCCATTGGTTTTAATGGTGTTCGACTAACAGTTCGGCGAGCATACGGGTGTTCGACGAACCGAACTCGAACACTACGGCGGTGGCTCAACACTACCCCTAAGTTTCTTGTGCAGAGCAATTGAACTGAAGGATAGACTGTTGTTTGCATCCAGAGATGTAGAAGCGGAAGAGAAGTTTGATGCTGGTGAAGTGTGCCATGCATCAAATCAGAGCATGGTGTGTGTCCACTGTCTAAGATGTGGTGAGGAAGGACATTATGCCAAGGAATGCCAATGGTCACAGTCATTTGGATTAAAAAACAAAGGTTACCAGTGCGGGGCGACTGGTAACCGTGACACGGAGGAGGCCCCAGAAGCAAATCCAAATCTCACCAAACCCCAGAAAAGTGCATGAGGTAAAACGGCTGCGTCAGTACTATCCCCAAGTATGTTCCCGTCTACAACAGCTGCAAGGAAGACAGGGGCATCAGTTACTTAATGCCCAGTGCGGAGGGCAAACAATGTACTCCTGGGAGGAGGATTCCTTGGTGAGTAAAGATAGCCTCATCAGCCTAATTGGTGAAAGGTGCTTTATACATTGCCAGCTAGATGGACTCCTAGTAAAAGCACTGTGGGACACAGGAGCCCACAGGGGTCTACCGTGAGTTGTCTCCCCACCAAGTGACATGAGTTGCGCAGGGGAGGAAATTGCATGATCCACCTCGGGGTCCTGGGATCCCCCAGTACCCCTAGAACACTTGTGTGCTGAAGATCTAGCGGTAGCAAAACAGATGCTGAGAGAAGAGTGTCATGCGTTCTCCAAAGATAACTCTGATATAGGCTGTATCCCGTCGTTGCATTTGAAAATAAATTTGAAAGACACGACTCCAGTAACCAGAAGTTATATGTCTGTGCCAAAACCATTACATCGTGAAGCGAAAGAATATTTACAAGATCTCATCAACAGAGGTTGGGTCCAAAAGTCAAAGTCGTCTCATTCCTCTCCTATTGTCTGTGTTAGGAAGAAGGACGGAACGTTGAGACTCTGTTGTGATTACCAGGAACTAAACCGAAAGTCAGTACCTGATCGACGCCCTATACCAAAGATCCAAGATATGCTGGATAGCCTATTAGGAAGCACCTGGTTCTCTGTCCTCGATCAGGGTAAGGCATACCACCAAGGGTTTGTCGAAGAGTACAGTACACCCTTGACAGTATTCATCACACTGTGGGGATTATATGAGTGGGTTTGCATACCGTTTGGGCTCAGTTCAGCTCCAGCAGAATTCCAGAGGAGCATGGAGACATGTTTAGAAGGATTGAGGGATGATATCTGCCAGCCGTACTTGGATGACAATGTGGTACACAGCAAAACCTTCTGGGAGTATGTTGAACACGTGAGGACCGTATTACAACGGTATCAACAACACATAGTTAAGTTAACCCTAAAGAAGTTTGAACTTTTTAAAAGACAAGTCCTGATTTTTAGGGAAAATTGTGTCCGGAGAATGATACACCATGGACCCAGCAAAAATCGCTGCGGTACTGGCCTTAAAAGACAAGCGGCCCTCTACCATCAGGGAGTTGAGGCAGATATTAGGATTCCTCTCCTACTATCATACTTACGTTCGGAACTTCTCCAGGATTGCTGCCCCACTATACCTCCTCTTGGGGGGGACGACAGAGACAACAACACCCAAGGAGAAAAAGAAGAACACGGGTAGGACCGGGCTTAAAAGAAACAACGCCGTTTCGTCCCAACAGCCCATTATCAGGACAGCAGACTACGAGGAGGTATTGGAAGAACTAGTAGACTACCTGGTAAAACCACCCATCTTGGGATATCCTGATTTCAATTTACCATTTGTTCTTCATTGGGACGCTTCTCAAGTTGGATTGGGAGCTGCCCTGTATCAGCATCAAGATGGAGAAATGAGAGTCATCGGTTACGGTTCTAGAATGTTGACAGACGCCAAGAAGAGTTACCATTTACGTTCAGGAAAATTGGAGTTCCTGGCATTAAAATGGGCTATCTGTGAGCGATTTAGAGATTATTTTTATGATCTGCAACATAAACTAAGGAAAGAAAGGGGAAAGCTGTCCCTACAGTAAGACTAAGCTGAATCCCTACGATGTAGCGGGCAGCCTGTTCCTTGTGAACAGACCCGCCTTCGTCCTTAGCTAGTCTGAACGGAGACCTATAGAATAAAGGGAGGTGTCCCTAAAAGAACTAAGGACTGGGACAAAAATGGGACACCTCCTAACAGAAGTTGTTGCAGAGCAAAAGACAAACTTAAAAAAAGTACTAGAGGTCCCAGAGGACCAAGCAAACTGACAGAATAGGCACAGAAGCACCTGGCTAGTAAGACAGTCTAGAAAACACTGAAGTCCAGCAAAGCCAGAAGGGCGGAGCTGGAATATATAGGCAGCTGGTCACGTGACCGCAAAACACAAGATAGCAAAAACTAACAGGAGGGTTCTAACAATTATCTCTGGTACAGCAAAGAGTTTGAGGTATACACTGACAACAACCCTTTGACCTATGTCCTTACTACAGCCAAACTGAATTCAATGGGTCAGAGATGGGTCACTGAACTAGCTGACTTCAATTTCAGCATCAAGTACAGGCCAGGAAAATGCAATACGGATGCTGATGGATTGTCAAGAATGCCACTAGAGCCTGAGGAGTTCATGCAAGAATGCTTGGAGGAAGCACTACCCAAGCTTATCAGGAGGTAGACACACCATTGTCGTGTCCATTGACGATGGAAAACACCATAAAAGCAAGAGAACAAGATCACCCCCAGTCTATTCAACAACTACCAAAAGGGAAAATCCATTGAGCTTAACTGGAAGATCAGACAATTGGTAGAATACTACTTTATGTGGATCAAAATCGGCTTACAAGTAAATGGGAGAGAGACAATGAGTCACCAGCAGTATCTGTTTTAATTAAAGAATGGACAAAGCTCTACCTCAGTGAAGACGGTATCCTGTATCGTAAAGGAGGACAAAACCGGCAGTTGGTACTAGCCAGAGTATTCCGTAGGTTGGTCTTCAAAGAACTCCATGAAAACATGGGACACCTGGGAGTGGAAAGGACAACAAATTTGATCCGTGAACGTTTCTTCTGGGCGTACATGCAGAGAGATATTGAGAGGTACGTGACCAGGGAGTGTGGGTGTCTGAAAGATATAAGTCCCAACACATCAACCTGGGCACCTATGGGCAACATCCAAACGACGTATCTGTTTGAGATGGTCTTGTGACGCCCGGGTGGAGGAGAGACGAAGGTCGGGGATGGAATGCGACGCCTCTCCTTCCCCTCTCGCTAGCCCACCCTGAGAGTTGGGGTACTCGGAGCCGGGCCCGAACGAAGGATGGATGTAGTCGCGGCCTAGGCCCGGTCCGTGCCCAGGGTTGTCACATGAAAATAAGGGCTAGGAGGGACGGTGATGGTTCGAGTGGTGTTAAAGACTACGCCACCTGTGGTGTCCGGTGATTCGCCACCAGCACTGCGGCAGTCCTCTGAGGTTGGATGTAATAGCAGCTGCGGATGGTACTACTCCCCACAGGCGGAGCAGGGCCTCAGGGCAGAGAGGACAGGAGGATGGGAGGAGTAGTAGAAGGAGATGCTGTGTGGTGTGGTGCAGTGCCGCGCTTCAATAAAGGACCAGAGGCCATAGGGGTAGTCTTCCAACCTTTACTCACGGTAGAATGCACAGCTGCAAGGCTTCTCCCTGCTCCTCACGCTGCGGCCACCAGGAAAGGGATTCTGCACGCTCCGGGTAATTCAGGTGCGTTAATCAGGACCCCCAGCACCCGAGTGTGCCTAGCAACTCCCACTAGGTCCTCTCCTGTCCGTGTGTACTATGTGTGGTAAGGCCGGGTCTCCCTCTGGACTATGCACAGAACAAGGGTACGGGTGGCGACTCCGCTCCTTCCGTTACCCGGTGGGATCCACTGAACCTTCCGGGCTTTCCTGACCAGGACTTGAAGTAACAAAGTCAGGTATCGGAGGCCGGTACCCCTTTTGCAGCAGGAGTCCCTCTGACTAGGCCAGAATAAAGAGTACAGGTGGCGTATACCGCTCCGTCCGTATTCTCCGGGATCCTTTTGCCTGTGGAGCTTTACTCCTCTGCTCCCCTCCAGGCCTTCTTAGGTTGGGACCTTGACCGGGTAGAGTCAACCGTTAACTCCCGCCCGCTCCTCGCCTCAAGGCCAGAGCACGAGGACCGTGTATCTTCAGTAGCTGCAGGTTCTATCCAGAAAGCCACGTTCAGCAATGAAGATCACAATCAAAGAACATTGAACTTAAGATGGCTGTTTATTAAATATGAATTAGTAAGTGTAACCTCTAAGTGTGTCCTTCACCCTCACCCACTACTAGGTTCCCCCTAACTTTGGTTCCCCCATCTCCTCTTATCCCGGCTGGGGCAGCACCCTGGTCCATATTAGCCCCCCTCAGGTGGGAGTAGTGGAGTGATGAATGCAGAGGTGGGGTCCTGAAAGGCGCTCCATCCTTACCTCGGAGAGGAGATACCACACCTCATTAAAGAGATGCAGTACCCCTGTGGCGACCGAACCCTCAGGGGCGCCACAGTCTCAATAGACTTTCTACCTCTCGAGACGCTCAAGGGTGGTCATGAATATATCTTGGTGGTGATGAACTATTTCACTCGATTTGCTCTAGCATATGCCACCACCAATAAATCGGGTCGAACAGCGGCAGAGAAGATCTTCAATGATTTTGCTTTGAGGTTTGGGTTCCCTACGAGGTTACACCATGACCAAAGAAGAGAATTTTAGAGCCAGCTCTTTGCCAAGCTAGGAAAGTACTGTAGAATTCAGAGATCCCACACAACGCCCTATCACCCAGAGGGTAATGGACAAGTGGAACGTTTTAACCGGACATTATTGTCGATGTTGCACACTTTAACAGCTGATGAGAAAAAAGACTGGAAGAGTTCTCTGTTAAAAGTGGTACATGCCTATAACTGTACAAAGAGCGATGTAACGGGTTATTCACTTTTTTTCCTATTGTATGGACGATTGCCAAGACTGCCAATCGACATCATGTTCGATACTCCGGTGTCAGAGACTTACAGAACGTATCCGGAGTACATTCGGAAATGGAAGGAACGGATGGCAGAGGCATACAATATAGCATCCAAAGTGGTTATACAAGGACAGAGCAAGAGTAAGGAGTACTATGATCGAAAATGTTATGGAACAGAATTTGCATCAGGAAGCCGGGTGCTAGTCAAGAACGTACGTGAGAAAGGCGGTCCAGGAAAACTTTGTTTGTACTGGGAAGACAAGGTGTATGTGGTCGTAAGGAGGAAAGCTGATGACATCCCAGTGTATGAAATCCGATTGGAAACGGGAGACAAGAAAAGTAGGATAGTCCATCGGAATTTACTACTACCTTGTGATTATCTCCCACCACAACAAGACTTCCCAGAAGCAGACCGACATTGTCCGAGATCGACTAAGGGACCATCACAGACTGAAGCTCCGGAGGTAGATAGTGACCTTGAAAGTTCCGATGGAGAAGAACAGACCGTTGTATTTCGCGGACCGGCAAGGAGAGGGTTGTACCATCCTCAGGAGAGTGAATTAAGTCCTGAGGCTCCAGAGTTCGTACCAAGGAGTACAGATGAAGTTCAATTCAGATCTGATGTTCGAACAATGGCCCCTGAAGAGACTGATCGACACTCGGGGGAGCGGAATTACCAGACCGTGCAGAAACAGGCGATTTAGGAGAAGTACAGGAACTTACAGAAACATCTAGAAGAGCATCTGAGGAAGCACTGGAAATGAGTGCGGCGGAAGAAACTTCTGTGACTGAAGAACCCGTGGTTTTTGAGGAACAACCCACCAGGAGGATGTTGACTCGAGAAGTGAGGAGGCCTGTGATGCAGACACTTGGTAAACCGAGTCAAGTGCCAAGGCCTGTTGACTGGAAACAGGTATCTCTGCCTATGGACCAGGTAAGTCCACTGGAGTGGTATTCACCACCGAGAGGCAGTATGGAAGATGTTGCCTACTGGAAAGACTTGTTTTCATGCTTTGATTTTCCTTAAAAGACTTTGTAGAAACAAAGTACTGTTAAAGCATAGAGAGAGAGAGCTGGATGAAGACGTATGAAAAGCTCCAGCTGAAGAGATGCTGATTGTTTTAATTGTGCTAATTGTTTATTTCTTACAGGCATCCTACAAGAAAAAGGTTGTAAGATTAGGTTGTTATCAATGTTTATGAACATTATACCAATTTCACAAAGCCAATTTGTATATAAAGTTATCCTACTTTCACCACAGTCTCAGAATTGGTCAGATTGACTAATTAAGATGAATTTCGAGGGCAACATTCAAAAAGGAGGAAAGAGTGTGACATGCGGAAGTAGTGATGATGCTTTAAAAGCATTCAGCAACTATTAGAAGTAACACAAGCACAGGAGACAGGAAGTGTTGTGCTCCAGAAGCATCCAGCAACAAGAGGGATTAACACAGTCACAGGAGAAGGGGAGTGTTTTAGCAGAGCCCCAGGGGGATTGTGAGGAAGTTGTTTACAGTCTGGCTGGAGCCGAAGAGAAAGGTGGCTTATGATCTGTATCTTACGGAAGGCAAGAGGATAGAATTCAGGTCAGGAGGGAAGCTAAACAAAGGTCAGTTAGACTCCCTGAGCTAACAGTGTGGAGTATTATTGGCCAGGAAGATAAGGACTGGAAGGAAGCCTGCAATAGAGATTATCTCCCTCATCACACCCTTTCCCCCTCAATCTTAATGCTGGATAAAGAATGCTGTGTATTATTGAGTTCTTGTGAAGGAAAAGCCTGTTGTTGTGTATGCATTATAACTGTCCAGTACTGTGCTACCAGATAATAGACTGTGTATTGCTGTGCTGCAAAGGAGACTGTACTGTTATTACTGGAGCTTGTTGCTGAAAGAGACATTTGCATTGTACTGGCCGTGCCTCATTAAATGTTATTTAAAGACACAAAGAGCTGGGCCACAGTAACGACATGTTCCCATTAGAAAGGAGAGTGTCTGCTATACAGTTATAGGGTATGCAGTGAGTCCAACGGCTGCCAAATTTAGGAAAAACCCCACTAACAATTTAAAGACACATACAGATGGCCACAGTAACAAGTATGACATGTTCCCATTAGAAAGGAGAGGGTCTCCCATACTGTTTGCCTATGCAGTGAAGCAACGGCTGCCAAAAATTTGGAGGAACTCCAATGCACCTTGCAAAAGACATAGAGGTTAGAGGGCCTCCTGAAAACAATATTCCCATTATTAGGAAGTGTGTCTCCCATACTATTTGCCTATGCAGTGAATCAACGGTTGTCAAAAATTTGGAGGAACTACAATGCCCCTTGCAAGAGACGTAGATATGTTAATACGGTACATATAGTAACATAGTAACATAGTTTTTAAGGTTGAAGGAAGACTAAGTCCATCTAGTTCAACCCATAGCCTAACTTATTGATCTGGAGGAAGGCAAAAAAAAACCATGTGGCAAACACTAAGCTCCACATTGGGGAAAAAAATTCCTTCCCGACTCCATACGACAATCAGACTAGTTCCCTGGATCAACGCCCTATCAAGGAATCTAGTATATATAACCTGTAATATTATACTTTTCAGGAAAGGCATCCAGGCCCTTCTTAAATGTTAGTAGTGAATCCCTCATTACACCATCATGCGGCAGAGAGTTCCATAGTCTCACTGCTCTTACAGTAAAGAATCCGCGTCTGTGATTATGATTAAACCTTCTTTCCTCCAGACGTAGAAGATGCCCCCTTGTCCCCGTCTCAGAGTAAAAAGATCAGTAGAAGGGTCTTTGTACTGTCCCCTCATATACTTGTACATAGTAATAAGATCACCCCTAAGCCTTCGTTTTTCCACAGTAAATAACCCCAAGTGTAATAACCTGTCTTGGTATTGCAGACCCCCCAGTCCTCTAATAACCTGTCTTGGTATTGCAGACCCCCCAGTCCTCTAATAACCTGTCTTGGTATTGCAGACCCCCCAGTCCTCTAATAACCTGTCTTGGTATTGCAGACCCCCCAGTCCTCTAATAACCTGTCTTGGTATTGCAGACCCCCCAGTCCTCTAATAACCTGTCTTGGTATTGCAGATCCCCCAGTCCTCTAATAACCTTGGTCACTCTTCTCTGCACCCGCTCTAATTCAGCTATGTCTTTCTTATACACCGGAGACCAGAACTGTACACAGTATTCTAAGTGTGGTCGCACTAATGACTTGTATAGAGGTAAAATTATGTTCTCCTCATGAGCATCTATGCCTCTTTTAATGCATCCCATTATTTTATTTGCCTTTGCAGCAGCTGCCTGACACTGGCCACTAAACGTGAGCTTGTTGTCCACCAATACACCCAGGTCTTTTTCAGTTTCAGTTTTGCCCAGTGTTTTACAATTAAGCATATAATTATACATTTTATTTCCTCTGCCCAAGTGCATTACCTTACATTTATCCCCATTAAAGCTCATTTGCCATTTATCAGCCCAAGCTTCTAGTTTACATAGATCCTCCTGTAATATAAAATTGTCCTCCTTTGTATTGATTACCCTGCAGAGTTTAGTGTCATCTGCAAATATTGAAATATTACTCTGTATGCCCCCTACAAGGTCATTAATAAATATGTTAAAAAGAAGGGGGCCCAATACCGACCCCTGTGGTACCTCACTGTTAACTGAGACCCAGTCTGAGTGTTTTCCATTAATAACCACCCTTTGTTTCCTATCACTGAGCCAATTCTTAACCCACATGCATATATTTTCCCCTATCCCCATTGTTCTCATTTTATGTATCAACCTTTTGTGTGGAACCGTATCAAAAGCTTTTGAAAAGTCCATATACACAACATCCATTGCATTTCCTTGGTCCAGTCCAGAACTTGCCTCTTCATAAAAACTGATCAGATTAGTTTGACAGGAACGGTCCCTCGTAAACCCATGTTGATATTGGGTCATGAGGTTATTCTTCTTCAGATACTCTATCATAGCATCTCTTAGGAAACCCTCCAGGATTTTACCCACAGTAGAGGTTACGCTTACCGGCCTATAATTTCCAAGTAAAGTTTTTGTCCCCTTTTTGAATATTGGCACCACATTTGCTATACGCCAGTCCTGTGGTACAGACCCTGGTATTATCGAATCTTTAAAGATTAAAAATAATGGTCTATCTATGACGTTACTTAATTCCTGCAGTACTCGCGGGTGTATCCCATCCGGGCCTGGGGATTTGTCAACTTTAGTGATTTTTAGACGCCGCCGTACTTCCTGCTGGGTTAAGCATGTGACATTTACTGGAGAATTTTTGTTATCACTAATCATGTTTTCTGTCATGTGATTTTCTTGTGTAAATACGGTTGAAAAAAAATCATTTAGCATATTGGCTTTTTCCTCATCCTCATCCACCATTTCACCCAGACTATTTTTAAGGGGGCCAACACTATAATTTTTTACTATTTATATAGTTAAAGAATATTTTGGGGTTATGTTTACTTTCTCTGGCAATGATTCTCTCTGCCTCAATCTTTGCTACCTTGATTTGTTTTTTACATAATTTATTTAATTTTCTATATTTATTTAATGCCTCATCACTACCTACTTGCTTTAGTTCTCTAAATGCTTTATTTTTGTCACTTATTGCGCCCCTTACAGCTCTATTTAGCCATAGTGGTTTCCTCCTATTTCTAGCATGTTTATTCCCAAGGGGTATATATTGTGCACAGGTCCTATTCAGGATGTTAATAAATGTCTCCCATTTGCTTTGTGTAGCTTTATGTCTCAGGATATCGTCCCAGTTTATTGCACTAAGATCATCTCTTAACCGTTGGAAATTTGCCTTCCTGAAGTTTAGTGTCCTTGTAACCCCTCTACTACACATCTTATTAAAGGTTACATGAAAACTTATTATTTTGTGATCACTATTACCCAAGTGACCCCCAACTGGTATATTTGATATGCGTTCTGGACTATTGGTTAATATTAGGTCTAGCAGTGCCCCCCTTCTTGTTGGGTCCTGAACCAGTTGTGAAAGGTAATTGTCTCTCATAGTAGTCAAAAACCTATTTCCTTTGCTTGAACTACATGTTTCTGTCCCCCAATGTATTTCAGGGTAGTTGAAGTCTCCCATAATAATGACTTCTCCTTGAGTCGCTGCTTCATCTATTTGCTTTACGAGGATATTCTCCACTACTTCCATTATTTTTGGAGACTTATAACAAACCCCTATCAGTAATTTATTATTTTTTCCCCCTCCCCTTATCTCCACCCACAGGGAAACTACATTTTCATTAGATTCACATATATCCTCCCGCAAGACAAATTTTAAGGATGATTTTACATATAAACACCCCCCCCTCGCTTGTTTGTACGGTCATTTCTGAACAGACTATAGCCCTGTAAATTAACTGCCCAGTCATGGCTCTCGTCCAGCCACGTCTCAGATATCCCTACCATGTCATAATAATTTTCCAACAAAATTAATTCTAATTCCTCCATTTTGTTGGTGAGGCTTCTGGCATTAGTGTACATGCATTTTATGTATCTCTCTGTACCTCTATTCCTTCTTACTTTATTGACTGTTCTAACCCCACCCCCAATTTCTTTATTTGTGCCCAGGTCACTATCTGTACTATCTTCCCCACCTATAAAATGAATACCCTCCCCCCCCAATCCCTAGTTTAAACACTCCTCCAACCTTCTAGCCATTTTCTCCCCCAGCTGTGTGTATTCTTGAACCCATATCTGGTGGAGTATTTTGCTTTTAAGCAGCTGTGTGTAGTCTTGAACCCATATCTGGTGGAGTATTTTGCCTTTAAGCAGCTGTGTGTATTCTTGAACCCATATCTGGTGGAGTATTTTGCCTTAAAGCAGCTGTGTGTATTCTTGAACACATATCTGGTGGAGTATTTTGCCTTTAAGCAGCTGTGTGTATTCTTGAACCCATATCTGGTGGCGTATTTTTCCTTTAAGCAGCTGTGTGTATTCTTGAACCCATATCTGGTGGAGTATTATGCCTTTAAGCAGCTGTGTGTATTCTTGAACACATATCTGTGGGAGTATTTTGCCTTTAAGCAGTTGTGTGTATTCTAGAACCCATATCTGATTGAGTATTTTGCTTTTAAGCAGCTGTGTGTATTCTTGAACCCATATCTGATGGAGTATTTTGCCTTTAAGCAGTTGTGTGTATTCTTGAACCGATATCTGATGGAGTATTTTGCTTTTAAGCAGCTGTGTGTATTCTTGAACGCATATCTGTGGGAGTATTTTGCCTTTCAGCAGCTGTGTGTATTCTTGAACCCATATCTGATGGAGTATTTTCCCTTTAAGCAGCTGTGTGTATTCTTGAACCAATATCTGTGGGAGTATTTTGCATTTAAGCAGCTGTGTGTATTCTTGAACCCATATCTGTGGGAGTATTTTGCCTTTAAGCAGCTGTGTGTATTCTTGAACCCATATCTATGGGAGTATTTTGCCTTTAAGCAGCTGTGTGTATTCTTGAACCCATATCTGTGGGAGTATTTTGCCTTTAAGCAGTTGTGTGCATTCTTGAACACATATGTGGTGGAGTTTTTTTGACTCTAAGCAGCTGTGTGTATTCTAGAACCCATATCTGGTGGAGTATTTTGTCTTTGAGCAGCTGTGTGCATTCTAGAACCCATATCTGTGGGAGTATTTTGCTTTTAAGCAGCTGTGTGTATTCTTGAACCCATATCTGGTGGAGTATTTTGCCTTTAAGCAGCTGTGTGTATTCTTAAACACATATCTGGTGGAGTATTTTGCTTTTAAGCAGCTGTGTGTATTCTTGAACCCATATCTGGTGGAGTATTTTGCCTTTAAGCAGCTGTGTGTATTCTTGAACCCATATCTGGTGGAGTATTTTGCCTTTAAGCAGCTGTGTGTATTCTTGAACCCATATCTGATGGAGTATTTTGCCTTTAAGCAGCTGTGTGTATTCTTGAACACATATCTGTGGGAGTATTTTGCCTTTCAGCAGCTGTGTGTATTCTTGTACAAATATCTGTGGGAGTATTTTGCTTTTAAGCAGCTGTGTGTATTCTCGAACCCATATCTGTGGGAGTATTTTGCATTTAAGCAGCTGTGTGTATTCTTGAACCCATATCTGATGGAGTATTTTCCCTTTAAGCAGATGTGTGTATTCTTGAACCAATATAGTTACATAGTTACATAGTTACATAGTTTATAAGTTTATAAGGCCGAAAAAAGACAAGCGTCCATCCAGTTCAGCCTATTTCTTGTGCACTGCAGCTATTCCGCAGCGTTGATCCAGGGGAAGGCAACAAAAAACCATGCGGTATAGGCCAATTTACATCATTGAGGAAAAATTCACTTCCCGACACCAATCTGGCAGTCAGATTAAATCCCTGGATTAATTAACTAAGCATAAGATGTAATTTTATTGTTCTCAAGAAAGGCGTCCAGGCCTCTCTTGAACTCATTAAGTGAGTTGGACATCACCACTTCCTCTCCCAGAGAGTTCCAGAGTCTCACGGCTCTGACCGTAAAAAATCCCCTTCTATGCTGGTGCAGGAACCTCCTTTCCTCCAGACGCATAGTGTGCCCCCTCGTCTTTGTCACCATCCTTGGTATAAATAGGTCATGGGAGAGATCTCTGTACTGCCCCCTGATGTATTTATACATGTTTATGAGGTCTCCCCTAAGCCTTCTCTTTTCCAACGTAAATAGGCCTAATTTTGACAACCTCTCTGGGTATTCTAGGCCCTCCATTCCCTTTATTACCTTAGTCGCCCTCCTTTGTACCCCCTCTAGCTCCAATATGTCTTTCCTGAGCACCGGAGCCCAGAACTGTGCACAATATTCTAAGTGTGGCCTTACCAGCGCTTTATACAGAGGAAGAACAATGTTCTCATCATATGCCCCTATTCCTCTTCTGATGCATGCCATGACTCTATTTGCCTTCGCAGCTGCTGCCTGACAATATCTGTGGGAGTATTTTACATTTAAGCAGCTGTGTGTATTCTCGAACCCATATCTGTGGGAGTATTTTGCATTTAAGCAGCTGTGTGTATTCTTGAACCCATATCTGATGGAGTATTTTCCCTTTAAGCAGATGTGTGTATTCTTGAACCCATATCTGGTGGAGTATTTTGCCTTTAAGCAGCTGTGTGTATTCTTGAACCCATATCTGTGGGAGTATTTTGCCTTTAAGCAGCTGTGTGTATTCTTGAACCCATATCTGTGGGAGTATTTTGCCTTTAAGCAGCTGTGTGTATCCTTGAACCCATATCTGTGGGAGTATTTTGACTTTAAGCAGTTGTGTGTATTCTTGAACACATATCTGGTGGAGTTTTTTTCCTTTAAGCAGCTGTGTGTATTCTAGAACCCATATCTGGTGGAGTAGTTTGCCTTTGAGCAGCTGTGTGTATTCTAGAACCCATATCTGTGGGAGTATTTTGCTTTTAAGCAGCTGTGTGTATTCTTGTACAAATATCTGTGGGATTATTTTGCTTTTAAGCAGCTGTGTGTAATCTTGAACCCATATCTGATGGAGTATTTTCCCTTTAAGCAGCTGTGTGTATTCTTGAACCCATATCTGTGGGAGTATTTTGCCTTTAAGCAGCTGTGTGTATTCTTGAACCCATATCTGGTGGAGTTTTTTGCCTTTAAGCAGCTGTGTGTATTCTAGAGCCCATATCTGGTGGAGTATTTTGCCTTTAAGCAGCTGTGTGTATTCTAGAACCCATATCTGTGGGAGTATTTTGCATTTAAGCAGCTGTGTGTATTCTTGAACCCATATCTGATGGAGTATTTTCCCTTTAAGCAGATGTGTGTATTCTTGAACCAATATCTGTGGGAGTATTTTACATTTAAGCAGCTGTGTGTATTCTTGAACCCATATCTGTGGGAGTATTTTGCCTTTAAGCAGTTGTGTGTATTCTTGAACACATATCTGGTGGAGTATTTTGTCTTTAAGCAGCTGTGTGTATTCTTGAACACATATCTGGTGGAGTATTTTGCTTTTAAGCAGCTGTGTGTATTCTTGAACCCATATTTGGTGGAGTATTTTGCCTTTAAGCAGTTGTGTGTATTCTTGAACCCATATTTGGTGGAGTATTTTGACTTTAAGCAGTTGTATGTATTCTTGAACACATATCTGTAGGAGTATTTTGCCTTTAAGCTGCTGTGTGTATTCTTGAACTCATATCTGTGGGAGTATTTTGCTTTTAAGCAACTGTGTTTATTCTTGAACCCATATCTGATGGAGTATTTTGTCTTTAAGCAGTTGTGTGTATTCTTGAACCCATATCTGTGGGAGTATTTTGCCTTTAAGCAGTTGTGTGTATTCTTCAACCCATATCTGGTGGAGTATTTTGCTTTTAAGCAGTTGTGTGTATTCTTCAACACATATCTGGTGGAGTATTTTGCTTTTAAGCAGTTGTGTGTATTCTAGAACCCATATCTGTAGGAGTATTTTGACTTTAAGCAGCTGTGTGTATTCTTGAACCCATATCTGTGGGAGTATTTTGCTTTAAGCAGCTGTGTTTATTTTTGAACACATACCTGTGGGAGTATTTTGCCTTTAAGCAGTTGTGTGTATTCTTCAACACATATCTGGTGGAGTATTTTGCTTTTAAGCTGCTGTGTGTGTTCTTGAACCCATATCTGTGGGAGTAAGTCCTCTCTTGCCTTTCTCTTGCCTGAGACAGACTTCGCTCCACACTCTCCTGTACTTTCCGGTACTGCTGCTGTTGTTCTGTGTCCCAGTCTGCTTCTGGTGAGGTGTCCTCGGGTGTCAGGACTCCCATCTCCAGGTCAATTGGCAGCTTACCAGGTCTTGCTCTCATTAGGTAAGCCGGGGTGCAGTTGGTGGAATTTACTGGGATGTGGTTATACAAATCCACCAGATCCGGCAGTTTCTCAGGCTACAGGCTGCGTTCCTCCAGGGGCAACATATTGAGCAGGTCTATTACTACCTGGTTCATTTTCTCACACATCCCGCTGGTTTGAGGGTGGTAAGGCGTTGTCCTTATCTTCTTGCAGCCATACAGGTTGCAGAATTCCTGGAAGACTTCAGCCTCGAACGCTGGACCGTGATCAGTCAACACTTGCTCTGGATACCCGTGTGAGCGGCAGAAATGCTGCTGAAAGGCTGTGGCGGCCGTCTGAGCCGTTAAGTCCTTGACAGGGACCACCACTAGAAACCGGGAGTAGTGATCTACGATTGTGAAGGCGTAGACGTATCCCGATCTGCTTGGAGCCAGCTTTACATGGTCCAGGGCCACCAGCTCAAGGGGCTGCCTTGTGATGATAGGCTGCAGGGGAGTCTTCTGGCTGGCGCGGTCCTTTCTCCTTAGGTTGCACGGGCCGCAGTCTCTGCACCACCTCTCTATGGCCCCTCTCATACCTATCCAGAAGAACCGCTCAAGCAACAGGAACTCCAGCTTCTTCCATCCAAAGTGTTCCGCTCCATCGTGGTATGCTTCTAGGACCATAGCCGCATCTCTTTTCGGGACCACTACCTGCCAGGTCAGCTCATGTGTTCGAGAGTTGACGGCTCTGCGCCACAGCCTCCCCTCGTAGAGGAACAGCTTACTCCTCTCCTTCCACAGCTGTTTAGCCTCTTCTGGAGCATCCGGATCAAGGTGGGCATCAGCCTGGGTCAGCATCTCTTTCACCAGGCGGACACTATCTTGTGTCTCTGCCCAGCCGTGGTGGGGTAAGGGATTGAACATAGCGGTGGCAGAGCTCCTCTCCTTTACGCAGTGGGAACATTGGGTGATCCCATGACGGTGGAATGCCGGGAGTTCAATTTCTTCCAGTTCTTCTGGATCCTCTCCCTCGTCCTGCAGGTGAGGCATTCTGGACAATGCATTTGCGTTGGCATTTGCGCGCCCTGTCCGGTATTTGATAGTAAATTCGGAATTGGACAGCCGGGCCATCCATCTCTGCTCTAGGGCACCAAGTCTTGCAGTGTCCAGGTGGGTCAACGGGTTGTTGTCCGTGTACACTGTGAACTTAGAAGAAGCCAGGTAATGCTTGAAGCGTTCGGTGATCGCCCACACCACTGCTAGGAACTCTAGCTTGAAGGAGCTATAATTCTCAGGGTTTCTCTCTGTGGGTCTCAGCTTTCAGCTAGCATAAGCAATTACCCGTTCTCTGCCCTGCTGGATCTGGGACAGTACGGCTCCTAGCCCCACGTTACTGGCGTCGGTGTGGAGGATGAAAGGCTGGCCGTAATCAGGGTAGGCCAGGATCTCATCCCCCGTGAGGGCCATCTTCAGCTGGCGGAAAGACTCCTCCTCCAGCTTGTCCCATTTAAAGGGCGGCTTCTGCCTTTTAGTCTTCGACTGGCCTAACAGGAGGTCCTGCATAGGGGCTGTCATTTTGGTGAACCCGGAGATGAATCTTCGGTAGTAGCCTACCAACCCGAGGAACTGCCGCACTTCCTTTATGCTGGAGGGTCTTGGCCAGTCCTTAATCACTGTGATCTTATCAGGGTCAGGAGCTACTCCGTCAGCACTCACCACGTGTCCCAGGTACTGCACCTTTGGTTTCAGTAGATGACACTTGGAGGGTTTCACCTTTAGGCCGAAGCCTGCCAGGGCATCGAACACTTCTGCCAGGTGCTTTAGATGGTCCTCGTAGGTCTTGGAATACACGATAACATCGTCCAGGTAGAGTAGGACCGTCTCGAAATTTCTGTGCCCCAGACAGCACTCCATCAGCCTCTGGAAGGTCCCTGGTGCATTGCAGAGACCGAACGGCATACATTTGAATTCACTGAGACCCATCGGGGTGGTGAAGGCAGTCTTATCCTTGTCTGACTCTGCTACAGGAACCTGCCAGTACCCGCTAGTGAGATCCAAAGTAGAGAAGAAGTTAGCAGATTTTAATGCAGCCAAAGACTCCTCTATCCTAGGTAACGGGTACGCGTCTTTGTGTGTTATTCTGTTGACCTTTCTAGAATCCACACACATCCTCATCGTGCCATCTTTCTTTTTTACAAGAACTAGAGGAGCTGCCCAGGGGCTACAGCTATCCCTGATCACCCCAGCCTCCTTCATTTCTCATAACATACCCTTGGCATTCTGATAGTGTGCAGGGGGTACAGGCCGGTTTCTCTTTTTATGGGTGGATGGTCTCCTGTGGGGATTTGGTGTTCTACCCCCTTTGCTTGCCCAAACTCTAGCGGGTGTTTGCTAAAGACTCTTTCGTACGCCTGAACCACCCGGTAGACTCCCTGTTTCTGGTGTGGGGGAGTGGAGTCAGTGCCCACGTGCAGCTTCTGGCACCAGTCCTCCATTTGTTTCTTGGGCCAGTTACCTTCATAGTTTGTAAAGCCGAATAAAGACTTGCGTCCATCAAGTTCGACCTGCTAGTTCTGTAATTGCTAAAGTTGATCCAGAGGAGGGCAAAAACCCCAAATGATTTGGCCAATCTTCACCTGAGGAAAAATTCCCTCCCGACTCTGAAACCAGCAGTCCGAATAAATCCCTGTATCAACCTACTATTTTATTTTATTTTTAAGTATATGCTGAAATCTGCCTGGTATCTAGAAATGCATCCAGTCCCCGCTTGAACTGGTGTAGTGAATCCGACATTACCGTCTCCTCACTCAGTGAATTCCATATTCTCACTGCTCTTACCGTAAAGAACCCCTTCCTATGCTGGTGCTGAAACCTTTTCTCTTCCAGTCTTAGTGAGTGCCCTCTTGTTACCGTAATATCCCTCCTTTTGAACAAATCTCGGGCAAGATCTCTATACTGTCCCCTAACATATTTGTACACATTTATTATGTCCCCCCTCAACCTTCTCTTTTCCAAGCTGAATAGTCCTAGTTTTGCCAACCTCTCTGGGTATTGCAGTCCCTCCATTCCCTTTATTAATTTTGTTGCCCTCCTTTGTACCTTTTCAAGCTAATTTATATCCTTTCTATATATTGGGGCCCATAACTGAGCACAGTATTCCAAGTGTGGTCTGACCAGTGCTTTGTACAGTGGAAGAACAATGTTCTCATCCTTTGCAGCTATACCTCTTCTGATACATCCCATTACCCTGTTTGCCCTTACAGCAGCGGCCTGACTTTGGGCACTCCAATTTAGCTTGCTATCAATCAAGATGCCCAAGTCCTTCTCCATCTCTGAATTCCCCAATGATTTCCCATTCAGTGAGTACTGGTGACTTCCATTTTTCCTTCCCATATGTATGACCTTACATTTCTCCTCGTTAAACCTCATTTGCCATTTAATGCTCCACCTACCCAGTTTATCCAAATCCCTCTGTAGGTCTGCACTGTCCTCTTTTGTATTAATTGTTTTACATAACTTTGTGTCATCTGCAAATATTGATATTTTACTATTTATCCCGTTGACTATGTCGTTAATAAAGATATTAAATAACATTGGGCCTAGTACAGACCCCTGTGGTACCCCACTAGTGACGCTTACCCAATCTGAGTATATTCCATTTATAACCACCCTCTGCCTTCTATCCTTTAGCCAGTTAGCTACCCACTTGCAGACATTTTCCCCCAGCCCCATCATTCTCATTTTGTATACCAACCTATTATGTGGCACGCTATCGAACGCTTTTGAGAAGTCGAGATACACGACATCCACTGGTTCCCCCTGATCTACTCGAGAGCTAACCTCCTCGTAGAAGTCAATCAGGTTTGTTTGGCAGGAGCGATTCCTCATGAATCCATGTTGGTTCGGGATTAAAAGATTATTAGCATCAAGATGCTCCGTAATTGCCTCTTTAATGAAGCTTTCAAAAATTTTGCCCACAACGGACGTCAGACTCACCGGCCGATAGTTTCCGGCGTCACTTTTCGCTCCCTTTTTGAATATTGGCACTACATTCGCCTGTCGCCAATCAAGTGGCACAGACCCAGTCTCAACAGAGTCCTTAAATATAAGATATAACGGTCTGTCTATCACATTACTTAGTTCCCTTAGTACCCGTGGGTGTATGCCATCAGGTCCTGGTGATTTGTTTATTTTAATGTTACTGAGGCGTTTCTGTACCCCAGCTTGGGTTAGATTTGTCATACTTAGTGGAGGATTAAGTTTGTCACTTCTCATTTCTCCTGTTAGTTCGATTTCCTTTGTGAAAGTTGTCGAAAAAAAATGATTTAATAGATTAGCTTTATCCTCATCTTTCTCTATGATTTTGCCTTCCTCACTTTTTATCGGTCCAATATTATCCGATTTAATCCTTTTACTATTTATATACGTAAAGAACAGTTTGGGATTTGATCTACTTTCCCTACCTTCTTCTGGGAGAGATGGAGGCAAGGGTTCCACGGCTTTTACAGAGTTCTGGTGATTGGTGAACAATTTGGCTAGCGTTGCATACCGGGGCAAGTATACTTCTCTTTCCCCAATGTTTAGGATGCGGATGGGTACCCTCCCATGGCGGACATCAACCACCCCCCGTGCCGTCAAAATGGTGGGCCTACTGTCTGAGTAAACGGGTTCTACCATGGCTTGGTAGTCTCTACCTCTTACCCTGATTGCAGTCCGGCACCAGATCATTATTTCACTTTTTGGGGGCATGGCGATAGGGAACGGGTCGCTCATCCTAACGCTACCAATCTCACCACCAGACAGTTCCACCTGTTGCCGTTTCATCAGTGCCCGGATCTCTTTTTGCAGGACACGTTGCTGGCTGGAGCTGGCATTCATCGCAACCTGCTGTAAAATGGCAATTATCTCTGCAAGACAATTCTCAATAACATTAGTACCCAAGGTTAGTTTAGGGTGACTTTCATGATGGTCAATGTTCACAATAATCAGTTCCACTTTACCAATTTTGATGGTCACCTCCTTGAACCCCACCTGCGTCACGGGCTGACCATTGCTGGCGATGATGCTCAAGTCATTATCTGGGTAGCGGGTAATATCCGTGTCATTCCAGTATCGCTTGAAAAGTACATAGGGGATGGTAGTTACCTGTGACCCGGTGTCCAACAGCGCACTCATGGGAATGCCAACCAGTACCACAGGCAAGACCGGTCGTCCCCCCACATACTCGTCACGCCAGTTTGACGGGCCTGATGATCTTACACCAGGGGGTTGGCCCTCTGCCCCAGGTTGGGCTCGTTTAAATTACAGTACCTCGCCATATGTCCTGGCTGGCTGCAGCGGCGGCAGATGGGCTGTCCATCCTGGTCGTAGCGGTCCGTTGGCCTCCCTCTGAACGTTGGGATCCTCCTCTGTCGGCGCCACGGGACGTCCTCCGAACTGGTAGCCAGCTTGATCTTTCCTGGAGAGGATACCTGTAACGACTGCACAGTCCTAGTTAGTGCGGCAACGCTTTTGGTCAATTCTTGGACCTGATGGTGCAGGTCTGCAGCCGGGTCTTTATCCAAAGCCTGCGCACCAGCTCCCACAGGCTCTGCAGACAAGGGCGCCGCCTCCTGGTGATAGGTAATAGCAGGGCGCCGGTGGGTTACAGCGCCACCTGGTGCCGGTTCTCGGAGCACCCGGATGGCCCTGTCTTTGAACTTTGCAAAGTCTAAGGCAAGGCCATTGCACGTAACTGGGTTCGGTGGGCGCTGGACAGCAGACCCTCAATAAATTGTTCAGTCAACAGTTTATCTGCATTCCGCACACTGTCAGGGTCTGCCTGCTTAATGGCTCCCAGGGCCTCTTGCAAATTCAAAGCAAAGTCTCCTATACTGTCTTGGGCCCGCTGCTTGCACCCATAAAATCTCATTTTGATCTCTGCTGAGGTGCGGGTATCAAAAGTGTCCTTCAGATGAGCTAGGATCTCCTTCACGGTCTCCTTGTCCCTGACTGACCAGGACTTTACTTCACGTTGGGCTGCGCCAGTTAACTGGCCTATCAATATGCTCACTTTTTGTCCCTCCGTCAGGGGGTATACTTCCAAAAGGCTGTACAGTCTCTCTTTAAAGTCGCTTAGGGTATGCGACTCCCCTGAGTATTAGGGCAGCCAGGCCGCTCCGGGGATGTAAGGCATTATGAACGGCATTACTGCGGCAGCGGCCGCGCTGGCGGTGGCAGTCTCCTCCTCTTCCAACATCTTCCTCCCCCTAGTCGACCGTGGCCTACCTTCCGTTGCTTCTTCTCTGTAGGCCGCGGCTCTGCAGGCGATCGTCGGGGTGGAGGACCTTGCGTCGCGTCCTGGTGACGTCAGTGTCCGCTCGGCTCCTTTCAGGACCTTGCGCAGCGTCCGTTCGTAAGGCGGGGCTCCAGTTATCGCGCGCTTTCGTCGTACACGCTCCTCTTCTTCCCGCGCGGCATCCCGAAGATGGCACCCGATGGCGGGAAAATGGCTGCGGATGGCAGGAAGCAGCTGCGGATGGCGGGAAACTCCACCAAGGTAAGTATTACAGTCTTTTTTCAGGCTACGCCAAAGTTGACGCGCCCCCTGGGCCGTGTGGGAAACCCGGAACCGGGCCTTTTTGTGGATGCTGGGGGTTGTAGTCTCCTCTTGGCGGTGACCCAGTCCGTGGCTTAGGGTGGTCAAACCAAATGGCAGTCTATATGTTCTGAATGTCCGACTACGCCACCCGTGGATTGCGGTCAGAGTGAACCGCCGCTGCAGGGCAGACCGCTGAGGCTGGTGTTGTGGGTGCAGCAGAGTGTAGTATAACCCCAGACGGGAGGAGTATAGCCTCAGGGCAGCAAGTGGGGATGTTCGTGGTGATGGTGCGTGGGAGCAGCAGGCACCACACGGAGTCTGTCATGCAATTCAGGGTCTTTACTGTTGGTGGTATTAAGGGACCCGTCCGGAATACAGGCTAACAATGGAGGCCTGGTCAGTCTGAGAGCAACTGGGAAATCCCGCTGGTCAGGGGGAGTTTGTAGGCCTACCGTGCTGACTTCACTCTTTCTTGGCTATCCTGCTGTAGTGTAGTGGTAGCCCACGTCTCTGAGTGTACCGTGTTGTTCTCACCCGTATGACAGGTGACTGGGGCCTTCCGTACTTCTCACCCCTCCGGGGTAGTAGTGGTCCCTTTCATGTGGCTGAGCCTCCGGGCTTCCTTGGGCCAGAGGACTTGAAATCCCCTGCGTGGTGGTTTTCTGCTGCTGGGCTTATAACCCTCACAGCCTCGGACTCCAGTGTCCGGCTCTGCAAGTCTCTAGCCAGGCCGAGCTCTGCTAGATCCCCGCCTGGCCTCGTGTTCCTCCTCTGCCTACAGGGACTCCACAGCCTGCTGCTGACCTGTCCCTATCTGCAACTTCACTGGAACCCTATCTGGTACTCGTCTCTGACTAACTAACCCCGCCTCAGACCCAGTTTATAAAGCGCAGATTTCTCCCATCCCTGGACTGAGGCAGGAGGTGCTGCATGATAATTGTCCCCAACTAGGGAACCTCCCACCTGCTCTCAAACATGACATTGCTGCCACTGTGACAACCACACCTGGGGTGCCACATATGTATTCTTGAACCTATATCTGTAGGAGTATTTTCCTTTTAAGCAGCTGTGTGTATTCTTGAACCCATATCTGATGGAGTATTTTGCATTTAAGCAGCTGTGTGTATTCTTAAACGCATATCTGGTGGAGTATTTTGCCTTTAAGCAGCTGTGTGTATTCTTGAACCCATATCTGTGGGAGTATTTTGCCTTTAAGCAGCTGTGTGTATTCTTGAACCTATATCTGATGGAGTATTTTGCCATTAAGCAGTTGTGTGTATTCTTGAACCCATATCTGTTGGAGTATTTTGCCTTTAAGCAGCTGTGTGTATTCTTGAACCCATATCTGGTGGAGTATTTTGCCTTTAAGCCGCTGTGTGTATTCTTGAACCCATATCTGTGGAGTATTTTGCCTTAAAGCAGTTGTGTGTATACTAGAACCCACATTTGGTGGAGTATTTTGCCTTTTAGCAGCTATGTGTATTCTTGAACCCATATCTGTGGGAGTATTTTGCACTTAAGCAGCTGTGTGTATTCTTGAACACATATCTGTGGGAGTATTTTGCTTTTAAGCAGCTGTGTGTATTCTTGCACACATATCTGTAGGAGTGTTTTGCCTTTAAGCAGTTGTATGTATTCTTGAACCCATATCTGGTGGAGCATATTGCCTTTTAAGCAGCTGTGTGTTTTCTTGAACACATTTCTGTGGGTATATTTTGCTTTTAGGCAGCTGTGTGTATTCTTGAACCCATATCTGTGGGAGTATTTCGCCTTTAAGCAGCTGTGTGTATTCGTGAACCCATATCTGGTGGAGTATTTTGCCTTTAAGCAGCGGCGTGTATTCTTGAACCCATATCTGTGGGAGTATTTTGCCTTTAAGCAGCTGTGTGCATTCTTGAACCCATATCTATGGGAGTATTTTGCCTTTAAGCAGCTGTGCGTATTCTTGAACCCATATCTGATGGAGTATTTTGATTTTAAGCAGCTGTGTGTATTCTTGAACACATATCTGTGGGAGTATTTTGCCTTTAAGCAGCTGTGTGTATTCTTGAACCCATATCTGATGGAGTATTTTGCCTTTTAGCAGCTGTGTGTATTCTTGAACCCATATCTGATGGAGTATTTTGCCTTTTAGCAGTTGTGTGTATTCTTGAACACATATCTGTGGGAGTATTTTGCTTTTAAGCTGCTGTGTGTATTCTTGAACCCATATCTGATGGAGTATTTTGCTTTTAAAAAGCTGTGTGTATACTTGAACAGATATCTGTGGGAGTATTTTGCCTTTAAGCAGTTGTGTGTATTCTTGAACCCATATCTGGTGGAGTATTTTGCTTTTAAGCAGCTGTGTGTATTCTTAAACACATATCTGTGGGAGAATTTTGCCTTTAAGCAGCTGTGTGTATTCTTGAACCCATATCTGGTGAAGTATTTTGCCTTTAAGCAGCTGTGTGTATTCTTGAACCCATATCTAGTGTAGTATTTTGCCTTTAAGCAGCTGTGTGTATTCTTGAATCCATATCTGTGGGAGTATTTTGCCTTTAAGCAGCTGTGTGTATTCTTGAACCCATATCTGATGGAGTATTTTGCCTTTAAGCAGCTGTGTGTATTCTTGAACCCATATCTGATGGAGTGTTTTGCCTTTAAGCAGCTGTGTGTATTCTGGGACACATATCTGTGAGAGTATTTTGTTTTTAAGCAGCTGTGTGTATTCTTGAACCCATATCTGGTGGATTAATTTGCTTTTAAACAGTTGTGTGTATCCTTGAACCCATATCTGGTGGAGTATTTTGCTTTTAAGCAGCTGTGTGTATTCTTGAACACATATTTGTGGGAGTATTTTGCTTTTAAGCAGCTGTGTGTATTCTTGAACCCATATCTGGTGGAGTATTCTGCTATAAAGCAGCTGTGTGTATTCTTGAACACATATCTGTGGGAGTATTTTGCTTTTAAGCAGCTGTGTGTATCCATGAACCCATATATGTGAGAGTATTTTGCCTTTAAGCAGCTCTGTGTATTTTTGAACACATATCTGTAGGAGTATTTTGCGTTTAAGCAGCTGTGTGTATTCTTGAAAACATATCTGGTGGAGTATTTTGCTTTTAAGCAGCTGTGTGTATTCTTGAACCCATATCTGGTGAAGTATTTTGCCTTTAAGCAGCTGTGTGTATTCTTGAACACATATCTGGTGAAGTATTTTGCCTTTAAGCAGCTGTGTGTATTCTTGAACACATATCTGGTGGAGTATTTTGCCTTTACGCAGCTGTGTGTATTCTTGAACACATATCTGTGGGAGTATTTTGCCTTTAAGCAGCTGTGTGTATTCTTGAACCCATATCTGGTGGAGTATTTTGCTTTTATGCAGCTGTGTGTATTCCTGAACCCATATCTGTGGGAGTATTTTGCTTTTAAGCAGCTGTGTGTATTCTTGAACACATATCTGGTGGAGTTTTTAACCTTTAAGCAGCTGTGTGTATTCTAGAATCCATTTCTGGTGGACTATTTTGACTTTAAGCAGCTGTGTGTATTCTTGAACACATATCTGTGGGAGTATTTTTCTTTTAAGCAGCTGTGTGTATTCTTGAACCCGTATCTGATGGAGTAATTTGCCTTTAAGCAGCTGTGTGTATTCTTGAACCCATATCCGATGGAGTATTTTGCCTTTAAGCAGCTGTGTGTATTCTTGAACCCATATCTGATGGACTATTTTGCCTTTAAGCAGTAGTGTGTATTCTTGAACCCATATCTGATGGAGTATTTTGCCTTTCAGCAGCTGTGTGTATTCTTGAACAAATATCTGTGGGAGTATTTAGCCTTTCAGCAGATGTGTGTATTCTTGAACCCATATCTGGTGAAGTATTTTGCCTTTAAGCAGCTGTGTGTATTCTTGAACCCATATCTGGTGGAGTATTTTGCTTTTAAGCAGCGGTGTATATTCTTGAACTCATGTCTGGTGGAGTATTTTGCCTTTAAGCAGCTGTGTGTATTCTTGAACACATATCTGTGGGAGTATTTTGCCTTTAAGCAGTTGTGTGTATTCTAGAACCCATATCTGTGGGAGTATTTTGCTTTTAAGAAGCTGTGTGTATTCTTGAACCCATATCTGTGGGAGTCTTTTGCCTTTAAGCAGCTGTGTGTATTATTGAACACATATCTGTGGGAGTATTTTGCCTTTAAGCAGCTGTGTGTATTCTTGAACCCATATCTGTGGGAGGATTTTGACTTTAATCAGTTGTGTGTATTCTTGAACACATATCTGGTGGAGTTTTTTGCCTTTAAGCAGCTGTTTGTATTCTAGAACACATATCTGTAGGAGTATTTTGCTTTTAAGCAGTTGTATGTATTCTTGAACCCATGTCTGTACGAATATTTTGCCTTTAAGCAGCTGTGTGTATTCTTGAACCCATATCTGTACGAGTATTTTGCCTTTCAGCAGCTGTGTGTATTCTTGAAAACATATCTGTACGAGTATTTTGCTTTTCAGCAGCTGTGTGTATTCTTGTACCCATGTCTGGTGGAGTATTTTGCCTTTAAGCAGCTGTGTGTATTCTTGAACCCATATCTGGTGTAGTATTTTGCCTTAAAGCAGCTGTATGCATTCTAGAACCCATATCTGGTGGAGTATTTTGCTTTTAAGCAGCTGTGTGTATTCTTGAACCCATATCTGATGGAGTATTTTGCCTTTAGGTAGTTGTGTGTTTTCTTGAACCCATATCTGGTGGAGTATTTTGCCTTTAAGCAGCTGTGTGTATTCTTGAACCCATATCTGGTGTAGTATTTTGCCTTGAAGCAGCTGTATGCATTCTAGAACCCATATCTGGTGGAGTATTTTGTATTTAAGCAGTTGCGTGTATTCTTGAACCCATATCTGGTGGAGTATTTTGCTTTTAAGCAGCTGTGTGTATTCTTGAACCCATATCTGATGGAGTATTTTGCCTTTAGGTAGTTGTGTGTTTTCTTGAACCCATATGTGTAGCAGTATTTTGCCTTTCAGCAGCTGTGTGTATTCTTGAACCCATATTTGGTGGAGTATTTTGCCTTTAAGCAGTTGTATGTATTATTGAACACATATCTGGTGGAGTATTTTGCCTTTACGCAGCTGTGTGTATTCTTGAACACATATCTGTAGGAGTATTTTGCCTTTAAGCAGCTGTGTGTGTTCTTGAACCCATATCTGTGGGAGTATTTTGCCTTTAAGCAGCTGTGTGTATTCTTGAACACATATCTGTGGGAGTATTTTGCTTTTAAGCAGCTGTGTGTATTCTTGCACACATATCTGTAGGAGTATTTTACCTTTAAGCAGTTGTATGTATTCTTGAATCCATATCTGGTGGAGTATTTTGCCTTTTAAGCAGCTGTGTGTATTCTTGAACACATTTCTGTGGGTGTATTTTGCTTTTAAGCAGCTGTGTGTATTCTTGAACCCATATCTGATGGAGTATTTTGCTTTTAAGCAGCTGTGTGTATTCTTGAACACATATCTGTGGGAGTATTTTGCTTTTAAGCAGTTGTGTGTATTCTCGAACCCATATCTGGTGGAGTATTCTGCTATAAAGCAGCTGTGTGTATTCTTGAACACATATCTGTGGGAGTATTTAGCTTTTAAGCAGCTGTGTGTATCCATGAACCCTTATCTGTGAGAGTATTTTGCCTTTAAGCAGCTGTGTGTATTCTTGAACACATATCTGTAGGAGTATTTTGCTTTTAAGCAGCTGTGTGTTTTCTTGAACCCATATCTGGTGGAGTATTTTGCCTTTAAGCAGCTGTGTGTATTCTTGAACACATATCTGTGGGAGTATTTTGCCTTTAAGCAGCTGTGTGTATTCTTGAACCCATATCTGGTGGAGTATTTTGCTTTTATGCAGCTGTGTGTATTCCTGAACCCATATCTGTGGGAGTATTTTGCTTTTAAGCAGCTGTGTGTATTCTTGAACACATATCTGGTGGAGTTTTTTGCCTTTAAGCAGCTGTGTGTATTCTAGAACCCATATCTGGTGGAGTATTTTGACTTTAAGCAGCTGCGTGTATTCTTGAACCCATATCTGATGGAGTAATTTGCCTTTAAGCAGCTGTGTGTATTCTTGAACCCATATCCGATGGAGGATTTTGCCTTTAAGCAGCTGTGTGTATTCTTGAACCCATATCTGATGAAGTATTTTGCCTTTAAGCAGTTATGTGTATTCTTGAACCCATATCTGATGGAGTATTTTGCCTTTCAGCAGCTGTGTGTATTCTTGAACAAATATCTGTGGGAGTATTTAGCCTTTAAGCAGATGTGTGTATTCTTGAACCCATATCTGGTGAAGTATTTTGCCTTTAAACAGCTGTGTGTATTCTTGAACCCATATCTGGTGTAGTATTTTGCCTTTAAGCAGCTGTGTGTGTTCTTGAACCCATATCTGGTGGAGTATTTTGCTTTTATGCAGCTGTGTGTATTCCTGAACCCATATGTGTGGGAGTATTTTGCTTTTAAGCAGCTGTGTGTATTCTTGAACAGATATCTGGTGGAGTTTTTTGCCTTTAAGCAGCTGTGTGTATTCTAGAACCCATATCTGGTGGAGTATTTTGACTTTAAGCAGCTGTGTGTATTCTTGAACCCATATCTGTGGGAGTATTTTTCTTTTAAGCAGCTGCGTGTATTCTTGAACCCGTATCAGATGGAGTAATTTGCCTTTAAGCAGCTGTGTGTATTCTTGAACCCATATCCGATGGAGTATTTTGACTTTAAGCAGCTGTGTGTATTCTTGAACCCATATCTGATGGAGTATTTTGCCTTTAAGCAGTTGTGTGTATTCTTGAACCCATATCTGTACGAGTATTTTGCCTTTCAGCAGCTGTGTGTATTCTTGTACCCATATCTGGTGGAGTATTTTGCCTTTAAGCAGCTGTGTGTATTCTTGAACACATATCTGGTGTAGTATTTTGCCTTAAAGCAGCTGTATGCATTCTAGAACCCATATCTGGTGGAGTATTTTGTATTTAAGCAGTTGCGTGTATTCTTGAACCCATATCTGGTGGACTATTTTGCCTTTAAGCATCTGTGTGTATTCTTGAACCCATATCTGGTGGAGTATTTTGCTTTTAAGCAGCTGTGTGTATTCTTGAACACATATCTGTAGCAGTATTTTGCCTTTCAGCAGCTGTGTGTATTCTTGGACCCATATTTGGTGGAGTATTTTGCCTTTAAGCAGCTGTGTGTATTCTTGAACACATATCTATAGGAGTATTTTGTCTTTAAGCAGCTGTGTGTATTCTTGAACACATATCTGGTGGAGTATTTTGCCTTTAAGCAGCTGTGTGTATTCTTGAATCCATATCTGGTGGAGTATTTTGCCTTTTAAGCAGCTGTGTGTATTCTTGAACACATTTATGTGTGTGTATTTTGCTTTTAAGCAGCTGTGTGTATTCTTGAACCCATATCCGTGGGAGTATTTTGTTTTTAAGTGGCTGTGTGTATTCTTGAACCCATATCTGTGGGAGTATTTTCCCTTTAAGCAGCTGTGTGTATTCTTGAACACCTATCTGTGGGAGTATTTTGCCTTTAAGCGGCTGTGTGTATTGTTGAACCCATATCTGGTGGAGTATTTTGTCTTTAAGCAGCTGTGTGTATTCTTGAACACTTATCTGTAGGAGTATTTTGCTTTAAGCAGTTGTATGTATTCTTGAACCCATATCTGGTGGAGTATTTTGCCTTTTAAGCAGCTGTGTGTATTCTTGAACACATTTCTGTGGGAGTATTTTGCCTTTAAGCAGCAGTGTGTATTCGTGAACCCATATCTGGTGGAATATTTTGCCTTTAAGCAGCTGTATGTCTTCTTGAACACATATCTGTAGGAGTATTTTGCATTTAAGCAGCTGTGTACATTCTTGAACACATATCTGTGGGAGTATTTTGCCTTTAAGCAGCTGTGTGTAATCTTGAACCCATATCTGGTGGAGTATTTAGCTTTTAAACAGTTGTGTGTATTCTTGAACGCATATCTGGTGGAGTATTTTGTATTTAAGCAGCTGTGTGTATTCTTGAACCCATATCTGGTGGAGTATTTTGCTTTTAAGCAGCTGTGTGTATTCTTGAACACATATCTGATGGAGTATTTTGCATTTAGGTAGTTGTGTGTATTCTTGAACACATATCTGTACTAGTATTTTGCCTTTAAGCAGCTGTGTGTATTCTTGAATACATTTCTGTGGGTGTATTTTGCTTTTAAGCAACTGTGTGTATTCTCGAACCCATATCTGGTGGAGTATTTTGCTTTTAAGCAGCTGTGTGTATTCTTGAACCCATATCTGGTGGAGTATTCTGCTATAAAGCAGCTGTGTGTATTCTTGAACACATATCTGTGGGAGTATTTTGCTTTTTAGCAGCTGTGTGTATCCATGAACCCATATCTGTGAGAGTATTTTGCCTTTAAGCAGCTGTGTGTATTCTTGAACACATATCTGTAGGAGTATTTTGCCTTTAAGCAGCTGTGTGTATTCTTGAACCCATATCTGATGGAGTATTTTGCCTTTAAGCAGTTGTGTGTATTCTTGAACCCATATCCGATGGAGTATTTTGCCTTTAAGCAGCTGTGTGTATTCTTGAACACATATCTGGTGGAGTATTTTGCTTTTAAGCAGCTGTGTGTATTCTTGAACGCATGTCTGGTGGAGTATTTTGCCTTTAAGCAGCTGTATGTATTCTAGAACCCATATCTGTGGGAGTATTTTGCCTTTAAGCAGCTGTGTGTATTCTTGCACACATATGTGTGGGAGTATTTTGCTTTTAAGCAGCTGTGTGTATTCTTGAACCCATATCTGGTGAAGTATTTTGCCTTTAAGCAGCTGTGTGTATTCTTGAACACATATCTGTAGGAGTATTTTGCTTTTAAGCAGTTGTGTGTATTCTTGAACCCATATCTGGTGAAGTATTTTGCCTTTAAGCAGCTGTGTGTATTCTTGAACCCATATCTGTAGGAGTATTTTGATTTTAAGCAGTTGTGTGTATTCTTGAACCCATATCTGGTGAAGTATTTTGCCTTTAAACAGCTGTGTGTATTCTTGAACCCATATCCGATGGAGTATTTTGCCTTTAAGCAGCTGTGTGTATTCTTGAACACATATCTGTAGGAGTATTTTGCCTTTAAGCAGCTGTGTGTATTCTTGAACCCATATCTGATGGAGTATTTTGCCTTTAAGCAGTTGTGTGTATTCTTGAACCCATATCCGATGGAGTATTTTGCCTTTAAGCAGCTGTGTGTATTCTTGTACACATATCTGGTGGAGTATTTTGCTTTTAAGCAGCTGTGTGTATTCTTGAACGCATGTCTGGTGGAGTATTTTGCCTTTAAGCAGCTGTATGTATTCTAGAACCCATATCTGTGGGAGTATTTTGCCTTTAAGCAGCTGTGTGTATTCTTGCACACATATGTGTGGGAGTATTTTGCTTTTAAGCAGCTGTGTGTATTCATGAACCCATATCTGGTGAAGTATTTTGCCTTTAAGCAGCTGTGTGTATTCTTGAACACATATCTGTAGGAGTATTTTGCTTTTAAGCAGTTGTGTGTATTCTTGAACCCATATCTGGTGAAGTATTTTGCCTTTAAGCAGCTGTGTGTATTCTTGAACCCATATCTGTAGGAGTATTTTGATTTTAAGCAGTTGTGTGTATTCTTGAACCCATATCTGGTGAAGTATTTTGCCTTTAAACAGCTGTGTGTATTCTTGAACCCATATCCGATGGAGTATTTTGCCTTTAAGCAGCTGTGTGTATTCTTGAACCCATATCTGATGGAGTATTTTGCCTTTAAGCAGTTGTGTGTATTCTTGAACAAATATCTGTGGGAGTATTTAGCCTTTAAGCAGATGTGTGTATTCTTGAACCCATATCCGATGGAGTAGTTGTTATGTTCTGCTACCAAAGCTAAGGAAAGAGAGGAGATCTGTCCCTACTATAGGACTCAGCTGAATCCCTACGATGTAACAGGGAACCTGATCCTGCGATCAGACCTGCTAAAGTCCTAATCTAGTCTGTACGGAGACCTATAGATGTGGGGAGGGAATCCCTACAAGTACTAAGGACTGGGATGAATATGGGACACCTCCTAACAGAAATAGTAGCAGACAGACGAACAAACAAAATAGATAGAACATAGAGGTCCGTAGACCAAGCAAACTAACAGAGTTAGATACAGAGCACAGGCTAGCTAGAAAGTAGATATACAATGAAGTCCAGCAAAGCCAGAAGGGCGGAGCAGGATTAAATAGGCCAACAAGGTCATGTGACCAGCAAAGGAAAAAAAACCTAACAGCAAGGTTCTAACAGTACCCCCCCTTCTAAGAGGATCCTCCGGATCCCCTAGGACCAGGCTTATCAGGAAATCTCCTGTGAAACGCTCTGATAAGTCTGGACGCGGAAACATCATCTGACCTCACCCAAGAGTTATCCTCGGGTCCGAAACCTTTCCAGGCCACAAGATACTGCAAACTACCTCTATACCGTCTAGAGTCAAGGATGCGAGAAATTTCATATTCCCCGTCCTCCACCACCGGAGGAACAGAGGCAGAGGCGTCACCATCCGACACAACAGCTTTTTTTAACAGAGAGACATGAAAGACCGGATTAATTCTCCAGGAGGTAGGAACCTCCAACCTAACAGCAGATTGGTTGACAACCTGAAGCACCTTAAAGGGCCCTACAAACTTGGGACCCAATTTCTTAGAAGGAATCCTCAACCGCAGATTCCTAGAGGACAACCAAACCATGTCACCAACAGCGAACAAAACCTCCTGTAGTTTCCTATCAAAGTAGTCTTTAGATTTTCTGTTGGCCTCCTGAAGATTACCACGCACATCCGTCCAAACTCTTTCCAAATCACCGGAAAAATTCTCCTCCTCAGGCACGGCAGATCCCAACTTGGAGAGCGACCCAAACGACGGATGTCTCCCAGAACAACAAAAAAAAGGCGAACAACCAGTAGAAGAAGATGTATGATTGTTCAGAGCAAATTCGGCAAGTGGCAGAAACTCAGACCACCCCTCTTGATTGTCTGCCACAAAACAACGCAAGAACTGCTCAACATCCTGGTTTTTCCTTTCTGTCTGGCCATTAGATTCAGGATGATATCCGGACGAAAACGACAAATGAATTCCCAACCTGTCACAAAAGGCACGCCAAAAACGAGCCACGAACTGAGGACCCCTATCAGAAACAATGTCAGTAGGAACGCCATGAAGTCTGACAATTTCCTTGACAAAGGCCTTAGCGAGAGTTTTAGCGCAGGGCAGTTTGACGAAGGGAACCAAGTGACACATCTTGCTAAAACGGTCCACGACCACCCAGATGACAGTAAAACCCTCAGAGGGGGGAAGGTCAGTTATAAAGTCCATAGCCAAATGTGTCCAAGGAGCACTGGGGACCTCCAAAGGACAAAGCAACCCCGCAGCAGGAGTATGTGAGGACTTAGATCTAGCACATATAGTACATTGGCGCACCCACTTAATGACTTCCTTCTGCCATCCAGGCCACCAAAAACTGCGACCCACCAGTCTCTTGGTCTCAGAGATTCCGGGATGACCTGCCAACCGAGATTCGTGGCACTCAACAAACAAATCTCTCCTAAAGGTCCCAGGCACAAACAACCTCCCATGAGGAGTGTTAGATGGGGCATTCTCCTGTGCTTTAAGAATCTCATCTTCCAAAACGGAGTCTAAAGCAGCTATCACAACACCTTCTTGTAAAATGTTTTCCTCTTTCTCAGCACCGACTATGGGAGAAAAACTGCGAGACAAGGCATCCGCCTTAACATTCTTAGTACCAGGGATGTAAGTAACGGAGAAATTAAACCGCGAGAAAAACAGTGCCCACCTAGCCTGACGGGCATTCAGGCGCTTGGCAGCATCAAGATATATCAGATTTTTATGATCCGTAAGAACCTGAACGGGAAATTCCGCACCTTCCAAGAAGTGGCGCCAGTGTTCAAATGCGAGTTTAATAGCCAATAATTCCCGATTACCAATATCGTAATTCAATTCAGTCTCCGAAAATTTTTTTGAAAAAAAGGCACAGGGATGTAATCCATCCCCATTATCCTGAGACAATACTGCGCCAACCCCCACAGAGGAAGCATCAACCTCAACCAAAAACGGCCTAGTAACATCAGGCTGCATAAGGATGGGAGCAGAGGTGAACCTCTCCTTGAGATACACAAAAGCTTCAATGGCCTCAGAAGACCACTGAACCGCATCAGCACCTTTCCTGGTGAGATCAGTCAGAGGTTTGACAATACTAGAAAAATTTTTTATGAACTTTCTATAGTAATTGGCGAAACCCAAAAACCTCTGTATCGATTTCAAACCAATAGGCCTAGGCCATTCCTGCACAGCCTGAACCTTAACCGGATCCATCTCAAAACCTTTGCTGGAGATAATGTAGCCCAAAAAACTAATTCTCTGTACAGCGAACTCACATTTCTCCAGCTTAGCAAAAAGCGAATTGTCCATTAATAACTGTAATACCTCACGCACGCTCCGCCAATGAGACTCCAGATCTGGCGAATAAATCAAAATGTCATCCAAATACACAACCACATTTTTACCGATCAAAGGTCTAAGGATGTCATTAATCAGATTCTGAAAAAATGCAGGAGCATTAGTAAGACCAAAAGGCATAACCAGATTCTCAAAATGACCCACAGGAGTATTAAAAGCAGTCTTCCATTCATCACCCTCCTTCATGCGCAACAGATTGTATGCCCCCTTAAGGTCAATTTTAGAGAACCACTTGGCCCCCAATAACTGGTTAAACAGATCAGGAATCAATGGCAGTGGGTAAGGATTGCGTACCGTAATTTTGTTAATCTCACGAAAATCCAGACAAGGACGTAAACCGCCGTCCTTTTTTTTTACAAAAAAAAATCCAACCGCCACAGGAGACTTAGAGGGCCTAATGTGACCGGCGGCCAAGCTTGTCTGTATGTATTCCTCCAAAGCCTTCCTCTCAGGAATGGTAAGGTTAAATAAACGACTCTTAGGAAGAGTCGCTCCAGGGACAAATTCAATAGAACAATCATAGTCTCTATGGGGAGGCAAAACCTGCGATTCTTTCTCAGAAAAAACTCTCCAAAAATCCTGAATAGGAACAGGCAATTCTCCCCTATCCAAAGCTGCAATACGCCCGTTACAACACTTGTCATAACATTTATGGCTCCAGGATTTAATTTCACTGGTAGACCAATCCAGTACAGGATTGTGAAATTTTAACCAGGGCAAACCCAATATTACTGGAGAAGGCAAGTTATTCAACACTACCAAATCCAATTTCTCATGGTGAACACCATTAATAGTGAGAGGAAATTCACAGACCTTGAGAGTAATATTCTTCAAAGGGGAACCATCCACAGAAACCACAGCAATGGGGGATGATAAAGGTTCAGGTTTTAAATTGAGTTTTTCCACGAATCCCCCATCAATTACATTCAGTGTAGACCCGCAATCAACAAACACCCGAAATTCCATCAATTTTTTCTGAGCAATCGTGGAAGCAGCTAAAAATACACCCTTGGAATTTAAACAGGCAATACGGGCGTGACTGACCATTTTTTTTTCTTTCTTCATACGAAGCTCACAGCCTTTAATCAAATGACCAGATTTTCCGCAATAGAAACACAAGCCTTCCGAAAAACGACGGTCTTTTTCTTGAGAGCGAGGTGCCACCGATCCAATCTCCATCGGTTCACCACTGTTAATACACACATTATCATAACCAGAAACTGACATAGCAGAGGATTTGCTCTCATTAACCCTAGCACGCAGTCTTCTATCCACCCGTATAGCTAATTACATAGCCTGTTGCAAATCCTCAGGTGTAGGATAAGCAATTAGCAGGTCTTTAACCCTTTCACTGAGCCCAGCAAGAAATAGACTTTTCAGAGCAGAATCGTTCCACCCTGTTTGAGTGGACCAACGACGAAAATGTGTACAATATTTTTCCACATTACCCGATCCTTGTTTTAAACGTCTCAACTCAGTCTCAGCTGATGCGACACGGTCAGGATCATCATATAATAGTCCCAAAGCAGAAAAAAAACTATCCACTGATCTGAAGCATGAATCACTAGGTTGCAAAGAAAAGGCCCACTCCTGAGGCTCTTTGCGCAAAAGTGACATTATGAACCCTACGCGCTGGGATTCATCCCCAGAGGACTTAGGTCTCAAACGAAAATACAATAAGCAAGCATTTTTAAATTAAAAAAATTCTCGGTGTTCACCAAAAAATAAATCCGGCAAACATACCTTAGGCTCCAAGAAATGTGCTCCAGGACAGTTACTCACGTGCTGACGGAGCTCGGCCACCTCCAGAGAGAGTCCCTGCAGGCGATGAGCCAAATCCTGAACCGACACCATGATGGAACAGAAAAATCTTTCCTTAGAGAATTTGCTGGCTGGACTTACTGTTATGTTCTGCTACCAAAGCTAAGGAAAGAGAGGAGATCTGTCCCTACTATAGGACTCAGCTGAATCCCTACGATGTAACAGGGAACCTGATCCTGCGATCAGACCTGCTAAAGTCCTAATCTAGTCTGTACGGAGACCTATAGATGTGGGGAGGGAATCCCTACCAGTACTAAGGACTGGGAGGAATATGGGACACCTCCTAACAGAAATAGTAGCAGACAGACGAACAAACAAAATAGATAGAACATAGAGGTCCGTAGACCAAGCAAACTAACAGAGTTAGATACAGAGCACAGGCTAGCTAGAAAGTAGATATACAATGAAGTCCAGCAAAGCCAGAAGGGCGGAGCAGGATTAAATAGGCCAACAAGGTCATGTGACCAGCAAAGGAAAAAAAACCTAACAGCAAGGTTCTAACAGTAGTTTGCCTTTAAGCAGCTGTGTGTAATCTTGAACACATATCTGGTGGAGTATTTTGCTTTTAAGCAGCTGTGTGTATTCTTGCACACATATCTGTGGGAGTATTTTGCTTTTAAGCAGCTGTGTGTATTCTTGAACCCATATCTGTGGGAGTATTTTGCCTTTAAGCAGCTGTGTGTATTCTTAAACACATATCTGTGGGAGTATTTTGCCTTTAAGCAGCTGTGTGTATTCTTGAACCCATATCTGTGGGAGGATTTTGACTTTAATCAGTTATGTGTATTCTTGAACACATATCTGGTGGAGTATTTTGCCTTTCAGCAGCTGTGTGTATTCTTGAACACATATGTGTGGGAGTATTTTGCCTTTAAGCAGTTGTGTGTATTCTTGAACCCATATCTGGTGGAGTATTTTGCCTTTAAGCAGCTGTGTGCATTCTTGAACAAATATCTGTGGGAGTATTTAGCCTTTAAGCAGATGTGTGTATTCTTGAACACATATCTGTGGGAGTATTTTGCCTTTAAGCAGCTGTGTGTATTCTTGTACCCATGTCTAGTGGAGTATTTTGCCTTTAAGCAGCTTTGTGTATTCTTGAACCCATATCTGGTGTAGTATTTTGCCTTAAAGCAGCTGTATGCATTCTAGAACCCATATCTGGTGTAGTATTTTGCCTTAAAGCAGCTGTGTGTATTTTAGAACCCATATCTGGTTGAGTATTTTGCTTTTAAGCAGCTGTGTGTATTCTTGAACACATATCTGTAGGAGTATTTTGCCTTTAAGCAGTTGTGTGTATTCTTGAACACATATCTGGTGAAGTATTTTGCCTTTAAGCAGCTGTGTGTATTCCTGAACCCATATCTGTGGGAGTATTTTGCTTTTAAGCAGCTGTGTGTATTCTTGAACACATATCTGATGGAGTTTTTTGCCTTTAAGCAGCTGTGTGTATTCTTGGACCCATATCTGTGGGAGGATTTTGACTTTAATCAGTTGTGTGTATTCTTGAACACATATCTGGTGGAGTATTTTGCCTTTCAGCAGCTGTGTGTATTCTTGAACACATATGTGTGGGAGTATTTTGCCTTTAAGCAGTTGTGTGTATTCTTGAACCCATATCTGGTGGAGTATTTTGCCTTTAAGCAGCTGAGTGTATTCTTGAACACATATCTGTGGGAGTATTTTGCCTTTAAGCAGTTGTGTGTATTCTTGAACCCATATCTGGTGGAGTATTTTGCCTTTAAGCAGCTGTGTGTATTCTTGAACAAATATCTGTGGGAGTATTTAGCCTTTAAGCAGATGTGTGTATTCTTGAACCCATATCTGGTGAAGTATTTTGCCTTTAAGCAGCTGTGTGTATTCTTGAACACATATCTGGTGGAGTATTTTGCTTTTAAGCAGCTGTGTGTATTCTTGAACACATGTCTGGTGGAGTATTTTGCCTTTAAGCAGCTGTATGTATTCTAGAACCCATATCTGTGGGAGTATTTTGCCTTTAAACAGCTGTGTGTATTCTTGCACACATATCTGTGGGAGTATTTTGCTTTTAAGCAGCTGTGTGTATTCTTGAACCCATTTCTGTGGGGGTATTTTGCCTTTAAGCAGCTGTGTGTATTCTTGAACACATATCTGTGGGAGTATTTTGCCTTTAAGCAGCTGTGTGTATTCTTAAACCCATATCTGTGGGAGGATTTTGACTTTAATCAGTTGTGTGTATTCTTGAACACATATCTGGTGGAGTTTTTTGCCTTTAAGCAGCTGTTTGTATTCTAGAACACATATCTGTATGAATATTTTGACTTTAAGCAGCTGTGTGTATTCTTGAACCCATATCTGTACGAGTATTTTGCCTTTCAGCAGCTGTGCGTATTCTTGAAAACATATCTGTATGAGTATTTTGCTTTTCAGCAGCTGTGTGTATTCTTGTACCCATGTCTGGTGGAGTATTTTGCCTTTAAGCAGCTTTGTGTATTCTTGAACCCATATCTGGTGTAGTATTTTGCCTTAAAGCAGCTGTATGCATTCTAGAACCTATATCTGGTGTAGTATTTTGCCTTAAAGCAGCTGTGTGTATTCTAGAACCCATATCTGGTGGAGTATTTTGCTTTAAGCAGTTGTGTGTATTCTAGAACCCATATCTGGTGGAGTATTTTGCTTTTAAGCAGCTGTGTGTATTCTTGAACACATATCTGTAGGAGTATTTTGCCTTTAAGCAGTTGTGTGTATTCTTGAACACATATCTGGTGAAGTATTTTGCCTTTAAGCAGCTGTGTGTATTCCTGAACCCATATCTGTGGGAGTATTTTGCTTTTAAGCAGCTCTGTGTATTCTTGAACACATATCTGATGGAGTTTTTTGCCTTTAAGCAGCTGTGTGTATTCTAGAACCCATATCTGGTGGAGTATTTTGACTTTAAGCAGCTGCGTGTATTCTTGAACCCATATCTGTGGGAGTATTTTTCTTTTAAGCAGAAGCGTGTATTCTTGAACCCGTATCTGATGGAGTAATTTGCCTTTAAGCAGCTGTGTGTATTCTTGAACCCGTATCTGATGGAGTAATTTGCCTTTAAGCAGCTGTGTGTATTCTTGAACACATATCTGGTGGAGTTTTTTGCCTTTAAGCAGCTGTTTGTATTCTAGAACACATGTCTGTATGAATATTTTGACTTTAAGCAGCTGTTTGTATTCTGGAAAACATATCTATACGAGTATTTTGCTTTTCAGCAGCTGTGTGTATTCTTGTACCCATGTCTGGTGGAGTATTTTGACTTTAAGCAGTTGTGTGTATTCTTGAACCCATATCTGTACTAGTATTTTGCCTTTCAGCAGCTGTGTGTATTCTTGTACCCATGGCTGGTGTATTATTTTGCCTTAAAGCAGCTGTATGCATTCTAGAACCAATATCTGGTGGAGTATTTTGTATTTAAGCAGTTGCGAGTATTCTTGAACCCATATCTGGTGGACTATTTTGCCTTTAAGCAGCTGTGTGTATTCTTGAACCCATATCTGGTGGAGTATTTTGCTTTTAAGCAGCTGTGTGTATTCTTGAACACATATCTGTAGCATTATTTTGCCTTTCAGCAGCTGTGTGTATTCTTGAACCCATATTTGGTGGAGTATTTTGCCTTTAAGCAGTTGTATGTATTCTTGAACACATATCTATAGGAGTATTTTGCCTTTAAGCAGCTGTGTGTATTCTTGAACACATATCTGGTGGAGTATTTTGCCTGTAAGCAGCTGTGTGTATTCTTGAACACATATCTGTGGGAGTATTTTGCCTTTAAGCAGCTGTGTGTATTCTTGAATCCATATCTGGTGGAGTATTTTGCCTTTTAAGCAGCTGTGTGTATTCTTGAATACATATCTGTGGGGGTATTTTCCCTTTAAGCAGCTGTGTGTATTCTTGAACACATTTCTCTGTGTGTATTTTGCTTTTAAGCAGCTGTGTGTATTCTTGCACACATATCTGTGGGAGTATTTTGCCTTTAAGCAGCTGTGTGTATTCTTGAACCCATATCCGTGGGAGTATTTTGTCTTTAAGCGGCTGTGTGTATTCTTGAATCCATATCTGTGGGAGTATTTTCCCTTTAAGCAGCTGTGTGTATTCTTGAACATCTATCTGTGGGAGTATTTTGCCTTTAAGCGGCTGTGTGTATTCTTGAACCCATATCTGTAGGAGTATTTTGCTTTAAGCAGTTGTATGTATTCTTGAACTCATATCTGGTGGAGTATTTTGCCTTTTAAGCAGCTGTGTGTATTCTTGAACACATTTCTGTGGAAGTATTTTGCCTTTAAGCAGCGTTGTGTATTTGTGAACCCATATCTGGTGGAATATTTTGCCTTTAAGCAGCTGTGTGTCTTCTTGAACACATATCTGTAGGAGTATTTTGCATTTAAGCAGCTGTGTATATTCTTGAACACATATCTGTGGGAGTATTTTGCCTTTAAGCAGCTGTGTGTAATCTTGAACCCATATCTGGTGGAGTATTTTGCTTTTAAACAGTTGTGTGTATTCTTGAACCCATATCTGGTGGAGTATTTTGTATTTAAGCAGTTGCGTGTATTCTTGAACCCATATCTGGTGGAGTATTTTGCCTTTAAGCAGCTGTGTGTATTCTTGAACCCATATCTGGTGGAGTATTTTGCTTTTAAGCAGCTGTGTGTTTTCTTGAACCCATATCTGATGGAGTATTTTGCCTTTAGGGAGTTGTGTGTATTCTTGAACCCATGTCTGTTGGGGTATTTTGCCTTTAAGCAGTTGCATGTATTCTTAAACCCATATCTGGTGGAGTATTTTGCCTTTAAGCAGCTTTGTGTATTCTTGAACACATATCTGTAGGAGTATTTTGCCTTTAAGCAGCTGTGTGTATTCTTGAACACATTTCTGTGGGTGTATTTTGCTTTTAAGCAGCTGTGTGTATTCTCGAACCCATATCTGGTGGAGTATTCTGCTATAAAGCAGCTGTGTGTATTCTTGAACACATATCTGTGGGAGTATTTTGCTTTTAAGCAGCTGTGTGTATTCTTGAACACATTTCTGTGTGTGTATTTTGCTTTTAAGCAGCTGTGTGTATTCTTGCACACATATCTGTGGGAGTATTTTGCCTTTAAGCAGCTGTGTGCATTCTTGAACCCATATCCGTGGGAGTATTTTGTCTTTAAGCGGCTGTGTGTATTCTTGAACCCATATCTGTGGGAGTATTTTCCCTTTAAGCAGCTGTGTGTATTCTTGAACACCTATCTGTGGGAGTATTTTGCCTTTAAGCGGCTGTGTGTATTCTTGAACTCATATCTGGTGGAGTATTTTGCCTTTTAAGCAGCTGTGTGTATTCTTGAACACATTTCTGTGGGAGTATTTTGCCTTTAAGCAGCGGTGTGTTTTCGTGAACCCATATCTGGTGGAATATTTTGCCTTTAAGCAGCTGTGTGTATTCTTGAACACATATCTGTAGGAGTATTTTGCCTTTAAGCAGCTGTGTGTATTCTTGAACACATTTCTGTGGGTGTATTTTGCTTTTAAGCAGCTGTGTGTATTCTCGAACCCATATCTGGTGGAGTATTCTGCTATAAAGCAGCTGTGTGTATTCTTGAACACATATCTGTGGGAGTATTTTGCTTTTAAGCAGCTGTGTGTATCCATGAACCCATATCTGTGAGAGTATTTTGCCTTTAAGCAGCTGTGTGTATTCTTGAACACATATCTGTAGGAGTATTTTGCTTTTAAGCAGTTGTGTGTATTCTTGAACCCATATCTGGTGAAGTATTTTGCCTTTCAGCAGCTGTGTGTATTCTTGAACACATATCTGTGGGAGTATTTTGCCTTTTAAGCAGCTGTGTGTATTCTTGTACACATTTCTGTGGGTGTATTTTGCTTTTAAGAAACTGTGTGTATTCTCGAACCCATATCTGGTGGAGTATTTTGCTTTTAAGCAGCTGTGTGTATTCTTGAACCCATATCTGGTGGAGTATTCTGCTATAAAGCAGCTGTGTGTATTCTTGAACACATATCTGTGGGAGTATTTTGCTTTTAAGCAGCTGTGTGTATCCATGAACCCATATCTCTGAGAGTATTTTGCCTTTAAGCAGCTGTGTGTATTCTTGAACACATATCTGTAGGAGTATTTTGCTTTTAAGCAGTTGTGTGTATTCTTGAACCCATATCTGGTGAAGTATTTTGCCTTTAAGCAGCTGTGTGTATTCTTGAACACATATCTGTGGGAGTATTTTGCCTTTAAGCAGTTGTGTGTATTCTTGAGCCCATATCTGGTGGAGTATTTTGCCTTTAAGCAGCTGTGTGTATTCTTGAACCCATATCTGGTGGAGTATTTTGCTTTTATGCAGCTGTGTGTATTCCTGAACCCATATATGTGGGAGTATTTTGCTTTTAAGCAGCTGTGTGTATTCTTGAACACATATCTGGTGGAGTTTTTTGCCTTTAAGCAGCTGTGTGTATTCTAGAACCCATATCTGGTGGAGTATTTTGACTTTAAGCAGCTGTGTGTATTCTTGAACCCATATCTGTGGGAATATTTTGCTTTTAAGCAGCTGCGTGTATTCTTGAACCCGTATCTGATGGAGTAATTTGCCTTTAAGCAGCTGTGTGTATTCTTGAACCCATATCCGATGGAGTATTTTGCCTTTAAGCAGCTGTGTGTGTTCTTGAACCCATATCCGATGGAGTATTTTGCCTTTAAGCAGCTGTGTGTATTCTTGAACCCATATCTGATGGAGTATTTTGCCTTTCAGCAGCTGTGTGTATTCTTGAACAAATATCTGTGGGAGTATTTTGCCTTTTAAGCAGCTGTGTGTATTCTTGAACACATTTCTGTGGGTGTATTTTGCTTTTAAGCAGCTGTGTGTATTCTCGAACCCATATCTGGTGGAGTATTTTGCTTTTAAGCAGCTGTGTGTATTCTTGAACCCATATCTTTTGGAGTATTCTGTTATAAAGCAGCTGTGTGTATTCTTGAACACATATCTCTGAGAGTATTTTGCCTTTAAGCAGCTGTGTGTATTCTTGAACACATATCTGTAGGAGTATTTTGCTTTTAAGCAGTTGTGTGTATTCTTGAACCCATATCTGGTGATGTATTTTGCCTTTAAGCAGCTGTGTGTATTCTTGAACACATATCTGTGGGAGTATTTTGCCTTTAAGCAGTTGTGTGTATTCTTGAGCCCATATCTGGTGGAGTATTTTGCCTTTAAGCAGCTGTGTGTATTCTTGAACACATATCTGTGGGAGTATTTTGCCTTTAAGCAGCTGTGTGTATTCTTGAACCCATATCTGGTGGAGTATTTTGCTTTTATGCAGCTGTGTGTATTCCTGAACCCATATCTGTGGGAGTATTTTGCTTTTAAGCAGCTGTGTGTATTCTTGAACACATATCTGGTGGAGTTTTTTGCCTTTAAGCAGCTGTGTGTATTCTAGAACCCATATCTGGTGGAGTATTTTGACTTTAAGCAGCTGTGTGTATTCTTGAACCCATATCTGGTGGAGTATTTTGCCTTTAAGCAGCTGTGTGTATTCTTGAACCCATATCCGATGGAGTATTTTGCCTTTAAGCAGCTGTATGTATTCTTGAACCCATATCTGATGGAGTATTTTGCCTTTAAGCAGCTGTGTGTATTCTAGAACCCATATCTGGTGGAGTATTTTGACTTTAAGCAGCTGTGTGTATTCTTGAACCCATATCTGATGGACTATTTTGCCTTTAAGCAGTTGTGTGTATTCTTGAACCCATATCTGGTGAAGTATTTTGCCTTTAAGCAGCTGTGTGTATTATTGAACCCATATCTGGTGGAGTATTTTGCTTTTAAGCAGCTGTGTGTATTCTTGAACGCATGTCTGGTGGAGTATTTTGCCTTTAAGCAGCTGTATGTATTCTAGAACCCATATCTGTGGGAGTATTTTGCCTTTAAGCAGCTGTGTGTATTCTTGAACCCATATCTGGTGGAGTATTTTGCTTTTAAGCAGCTGTGTGTATTCTTGAACCCATATCTGGTCGAGTATTTTGACTTTAAGCAGCTGTGTGTATTCTTGAACACATATCTGTGGGAGTATTTGCTTTTAAGCAGCTGTGTGTATTCTTGAACCCATATCTGTGGGAGTATTTTGCCTTTAAACAGCTGTGTGTATTCTTGAACACATATCTGTGGGAGTATTTTGCCTTTAAGCAGCTGTGTGTATTCTTGCACACATATCTGTACGAATATTTTGACTTTAAGCAGCTGTGTGTATTCTTGAACCCATATCTGTACGAGTATTTTGCCTTTCAGCAGCTGTGCGTATTCTTGAAAACATATCTGTACGAGTATTTTGCTTTTCAGCAGGTGTGTGTATTCTTGTACCCATGTCTGGTGGAGTATTTTGCCTTTAAGCAGCTGTGTGTATTCTTGAACCCATATCTTGTGTAGTATTTTGCCTTAAAGCAGCTGTATGCATTCTAGAACCCATATCTGGTGAAGTATTTTGTATTTAAGCAGTTGCGTGTTTTCTTGAACCCATATCTGGTGGACTATTTTGCCTTTAAGCAGCTGTGTGTATTCTTGAACCCATATCTGGTGGAGTATTTTGCTTTTAAGCAGCTGTGTGTATTCTTGAACACATATCTGTAGCAGTATTTTGCCTTTCAGCAGCTGTGTGTATTCTTGAACCCATATTTGGTGGAGTATTTTGCCTTTAAGCAGTTGTATGTATTCTTGAACACATACCTGTAGGAGTATTTTGTCTTTAAGCAGCTGTGTGTATTCTTGAACACATATCTGTAGGAGTATTTTGCCTTTAAGCAGTTGTGTGTATTCTTGAACCCATATCTGGTGAAGTATTTTGACTTTAAGCAGCTGTGTGTATTCTAGAACCCATATCTGTGGGAGTATTTTGCCTTTAAGCAGCTGTGTGTATTCTTGAACCCATATCTGTGGGAGTATTTTTCTTTTAAGCAGCTGCGTGTATTCTTGAACCCATATCTGATGGAGTAATTTGCCTTTAAGCAGCTGTGTGTGTTCTTGAACCCATATCTGATGGAGTATTTTGCCTTTAAGCAGCTGTGTGTATTCTTGAACCCATATCTGATGGAGTATTTTGCCTTTCAGCAGCTGTGTGTATTCTTGAACAAATATCTGTGGGAGTATTTAGCCTTTAAGCAGATGTGTGTATTCTTGAACCCATATCTGGTGAAGTATTTTGCCATTAAGCAGCTGTGTGTATTCTTGAACCCATATCTGGTGGAGTATTTTGCCTTTAAGCAGCTGTGTGTATTCTTGAACACATTTCTGTGGGTGTATTTTGCTTTTAAGCAGCTGTGTGTATTCTTGAACACATATCTGATGGAGTATTTTGCCATTAAGCAGTTGTGTGTATTCTTGAACCCATATCTGATGGAGTATTTTGCCTTTCAGCAGCTGTGTGTATTCTTGAACCCATATCTGGTGGAGTATTTTGCTTTTAAGCAGCTGTGTGTATTCTTGAACGCATGTCTGGTGGAGTATTTTGCCTTTAAGCAGCTGTATGTATTCTAGAACCCATATCTGTGGGAGTATTTTGCCTTTAAGCAGCTGTGTGTATTCTTGAACCCATATCTGGTGGAGTATTTTGCTTTTAAGCAGCTGTGTGTATTCTTGAACCCATATCTGGTCGAGTATTTTGACTTTAAGCAGCTGTGTGTATTCTTGAACACATATCTGTGGGAGTATTTTGCTTTTAAGCAGCTGTGTGTATTCTTGAACCCATATCTGTGGGAGTATTTTGCTTTTAAGCAGCTGTGTGTATCCATGAACCCATTTCTGTGAGAGTATTTTGCCTTTAAGCAGCTGTGTGTATTCTTGAACACATATCTGTAGGAGTATTTTGCTTTTAAGCAGCTGTGTTTATTCTTGTACCCATATCTGTGGGAGTATTTTGACTTTAAGCAGCTGTGTTTATTCTTGAACCCATATCTGGTGAAGTATTTTGCCTTTAAGCAGCTGTGTGTATTCTTGAACACATTTCTGTGGGTGTATTTTGCTTTTAAGCAGCTGTGTGTATTCTTGAACCCATATCTGGTGGAGTATTCTGCTATAAAGCAGCTGTGTGTATTTTTGAACACATATCTGTGGGAGTATTTTGCTTTTAAGCAGCTGTGTGTATCCATGAACCCATATCTGGTGAAGTATTTTGCCTTTAAGCAGCTGTGTGTATTCTTGAACACATATCTGTAGGAGTATTTTGCTTTTAAGCAGTTGTGTGTATTCTTGAACCCATATCTGGTGAAGTATTTTGCCTTTAAGCAGCTGTGTGTATTCTTGAACACATATCTGTAGAAGTATTTTGCTTTTAAACAGTTGTGTGTATTCTTGAACCCATACCTGGTGAAGTATTTTGCCTTTAAGCAGCTGTGTGTATTCTTGAACACATATCTGGTGGAGTATTTTGCCTTTAAGTAGCTGTGTGTATTCTTGAACACATATGTAGCACCCTGAGGATTCGGCTGCTACAGGGGTATTACACCTCAAGCCAGAGGTGTGATATTCCACTCCCGGGTAAGGATGGAGTGTGGAACTGAGCTCAGTAGGCTGCATGCACTACACACATTCCATTTCCGGGGGACAGACCAATGGTACTCCCACTAGAGAAATGTGCAGGTACGACAGCGTCTGTCCCTGGCTGGAGTGGGAGGGGGGTGGAACATCCCAGTAGTGTAGGGGCAGATAGGGGGAGCAGTCTGGGTAATGCTAGGAGCTCATTGGGTGCTGGTCACCTGAGCTCACACATAGAGGGAGTATATAAGGTGGGAACCATCTTAGAACAGGGTCTTTTGTAGAGGTTTGGTCAGACAAGCAGAGCAGCTCAGCCAGCTCCAAGGCTAAGAGAGTGAGAGAGAGGAGAAAAGAAGGACCCAGAGGGGGAGAAGAGGGAACTCCAAGAACCCAAAATTAGACCAGAGGGTGAAGAGTTGGCACAAGGGTACCGGATCCCAAACTGGTGGAGGGCACTAATCCTTAGCCAGAGACCGGAGGTCGTGGGCAGGATCTGCCACGACCACCCACTAAATCCACCCGGAAGGCAAACCAAGAATAGGGTCAGGGAACCCAGAGACAAGGATTTTACCAACAAGAGGCCCGAGGGAGCCGGACTTAGGTGGATCCCTGGTGGGGAAGGCCAGAGAGAAGGACAAGTCAGAAAGGGAGCTCAGGAACACGCTCCAGAATCACCTGGGGGTTGGCCGAGTCCAGGACCTGGTGGACGCAGCACGGCTCGGGTGGTCACTCAAGGCCAGAGTGACCAGAACAACAGCAGTAAGTAAAGACCCTGAACTGCACAGCCCGACTCTGAGTCTGATTACCATCCTCACTGCACCACCACAACCACCACCCTCTACAACTGACCCCCTGAGGCTATACCCCTCCCGTTGGGGGTTATACTACCTGAGCTGCACACACACCACCAGCCTCAGCGGACCCTGCTGCAGCGGCGGCCGTAGTGACCGCAAATCAACGGGTGGCGTAGTCGACACTAAAGAACATCCAGTAACATCTGTAGGACTGCCACACACTGAGCTTGACACCCTGGGCACGGACCGGGTCACCGCCACTCGGAGACTACAACCCCCATCTGATCCGGCTCCGGGTATCCCCCAAACAACACTGGCCCAGGGGGCGCGTCACATATCTGTGGGAGTATTTTGCCTTTAAGCAGCTGTGTGTATTCTTGAACCCATATCTGATGGAGTATTTTGCCTTTAAGCAGTTGTGTGTATTCTTGAACCCATATCTGATGGAGTATTTTGCCTTTCAGCAGCTGTGTGTATTCTTGAACAAATATCTGTGGGAGTATTTATCCTTTAAGCAGATGTGTGTAATCTTGAACCCATATCTGGTGAAGTATTTTGCCTTTAAGCAGCTGAGTGTATTCTTGAACCCATATCTGGTGGAGTATTTTGCTTTTAAGCAGCTGTGTGTATTCTTGAACGCATGTCTGGTGGAGTATTTTGCCTTTAAGCAGCTGTATGTATTCTAGAACCCATATCTGTGGGAGTATTTTGCCTTTAAGCAGCTGTGTGTATTCTTGAACCCATATCTGGTGGAGTATTTTGCTTTTAAGCAGCTGTGTGTATTCTTGAACCCATATCTGGTCGAGTATTTTGACTTTAAGCAGCTGTGTGTATTCTTGAACACATATCTGTGGGACTATTTTGCTTTTAAGCAGCTGTGTGTATTCTTGAACCCATATCTGTGGGAGTATTTTGCCTTTAAGCAGCTGTGTGTATTCTTGAACACATATCTGTGGGAGTATTTTGCCTTTAAGCAGCTGTGTGTATTCTTGAACCCATATCTGTGTGAGGATTTTGACTTTAATCAGTTGTGTGTATTCTTGAACACATATCTAGTGGAGTTTTTTGCCTTTAAGCAGCTGTTTGTATTCTAGAACACATATCTGTACGAATATTTTGACTTTAAGCAGCTGTGTGTATTCTTGAACCCATATCTGTACGAGTATTTTGCCTTTCAGCAGCTGTGCGTATTTTTGAAAACATATCTGTACGAGTGTTTTGCTTTTCAGCAGGTGTGTGTATTCTTGTACCCATGTCTGGTGGAGTATTTTGCCTTTAAGCAGCTGTGTGTATTCTTGAACCCATATCTGGTGTATTATTTTTCCTTAAAGCAGCTGTATGCATTCTAGAACCCATATCTGGTGGAGTATTTTGTATTTAAGCAGTTGCGTGTATTCTTGAACCCATATCTGGTGGACTATTTTGCCTTTAAGCAGCTGTGTGTATTCTTGAACCCATATCTGGTGCAGTATTTTTCTTTTAAGCAGCTGTGTGTATTCTTGAACCCATATTTGGTGGAGTATTTTGCCTTTAAGCAGTTGTATGTATTCTTGAACACATACCTGTAGGAGTATTTTGCCTTTAAGCAGCTGTGTGTATTCTTGAACACATATCTGTAGGAATATTTTGCCTTTAAGCAGTTGTGTGTATTCTTGAACCCATATCTGGTGAAGTATTTTGCCTTTAAGCAGCTGTGTGTATTCTAGAACCCATATCTGGTGGAGTATTTTGACTTTAAGCAGCTGTGTGTAATCTTGAACCCATATCTGTGGGAGTATTTTTCTTTTAAGCAGCTGCGTGTATTCTTGAACCCATATCTGATGGAGTAATTTGCCTTTAAGCAGCTGTGTGTATTCTTGAACCCATATCCGATGGAGTATTTTGCCTTTAAGCAGCTGTGTGTATTCTTGAACCCATATCTGATGGAGTATTTTGCCTTTCAGCAGCTGTGTGTATTCTTGAACAAATATCTGTGGGAGTATTTAGCCTTTAAGCAGATGTGTGTATTCTTGAACCCATATCTGGTGAAGTATTTTGCCATTAAACAGCTGTGTGTATTCTTGAACCCATATCTGGTGGAGTATTTTGCCTTTAAGCAGCTGTGTGTATTCTTGAACACATTTCTGTGGGTGTATTTTGCTTTTAAGCAGCTGTGTGTATTCTCGAACCCATATCTGGTGGAGTATTTTGCTTTTAAGCAGCTGTGTGTATTCTTGAACCCATATCTGGTGGAGTATTCTGCTATAAAGCAGCTGTATGTATTCTTGAACACATATCTGTGGGAGTATTTTGCTTTTAAGCAGCTGTGTGTATCCATGAACCCATATCTGTGAGATTATTTTGCCTTTAAGCAGCTGTGTGTATTCTTGAACACATATCTGTAGGAGTATTTTGCTTTTAAGCAGCTGTGTGTAATCTTGTACCCATATCTGTGGGAGTATTTTGACTTTAAACAGCTGTGTGTATTCTTGAACACATATCTGTGGGAGTATTTTGCCTTTTAAGCAGCTGTGTGTATTCTTGAACACATTTCTGTGGGTGTATTTTGCTTTTAAGCAGCTGTGTGTATTCTCGAACCCATATCTGGTGGAGTATTTTGCTTTTAAGCAGCTGTGTGTATTCTTGAACCCAGGGGCGGACACAGACTGTAGTGGGCCCCTGTGCAAGAAATTTTGGGGGGCCCCCCCTGCCCTTCATAAGGCAACAAAGTTATTTAAACATAACCCCCTATGTGCATCTCTCACCCCCCCATGTGCAGCTCTCATCCCACCCATGTGCAGCTCTCATCCCCCCCATGTGCATCTCTCACCCCCCCCATGTGCATCTCTCACCCCCCCATGTGCATCTCTCACCCCCCCATGTGCATCTCTCATCCCCCCCATGTGCATCTCTCATCCCCCCCATGTGCATCTCTCATCCCCCCATGTGCATCTCTCATCCCCCCATGTGCATCTCTCATCCCCCCCATGTGCATCTCTCACCCCCCCCATGTGCATCTCTCACCCCCCCATGTGCATCTCTCACCCCCCATGTGCATCTCTCACCCCCCCATGTGCATCTCTCACCCCCCCATGTGCATCTCTCACCCCCCCCATGTGCATCTCTCACCCCCCCATGTGCATCTCTCACCCCCCCATGTGCATCTCTCACCCCCCCATGTGCATCTCTCACCCCCCCATGTGCATCTCTCACCCCCCCCATGTGCATCTCTGATTCCCCCCACTCATAGTTAATTAATTGTATTTAAAAAAAATAAAACTTGTTATACTTACCCCCATGCAATCCCTGCAGAATCCTGGCGCTCGTCCACGTCGCTGCCACCAGGTTCTCCTGACGTTCGGCCATGTGACGGCGCCACATACATAGCCATCAGCTTTTGTTTTGGCCAAAAGATTTTTAAAGCCGCCACCATGATAAGGTAGACTCTTCTGGGCGGGCCCTACTCTAACCTATTATAATTTTCTTAAAATATCCAATACTCTTTTTAGATATATTTTTATTTAGTTTTCTTTAAGGGAATGTGTCATATACATTTTTTTTTTAAATGACCAATAATACCACATACAGGGAATACCGCCACACCATGACCAGACCACATATTACCACAACATAGTGACCGAATAATACCACACAGAAGGGAGAAAAACTGCCACACCATGACCAGACCACATATTACCACTACATTACTAATATTACCACCACATTACTAATATTACCATAAGTGTCATTATACACGGGAGCTCTATACATGGTATGTATAACGTAAGTGTCCAGGTAATCTAGTGATCACCAGTGAAATTATACACAGGAGCTCTGTATATAGTGTCAGTGTACAGGTAATACAGTGATCACCAGTGACATTATACACAGGAGCTCTGTATATAGTGTACAGGTAATACAGTGATCATCAGTGACATTATACACAGGAGCTCTGTATATAGTGTCAGTGTACAGGTAATACAGGGATCACCAGTGACATTATACACAGGAGCTCTGTATATAGTGTCAGTGTACAGGTAATGAAGTGATCACCAGTGAAATGATACACAGGAGCTCTGTATATAGTGTCAGTGTACAGGTAATACAGTGATCATCAGTGACATTATACACAGGAGCTCTGTATATAGTGTCAGTGTACAGGTAATACAGTGATCACCAGTGACATTATACACAGTGTACATGTAATAGACTGACTCACCGGTGACGTCTCTAGGTGAAGTCCTTCATCTTCGCTTTTCTCCTTCATCCAGCACAGACCGCCATCACGTCTTCCAGCCAGGACTCGTCTCTGCATAAAATAACACAGTTATCTAGAGCACATTCCCCAACTTCTACATTACGCAGCTGAATACAGACGTGCATCCACCATCAATATATGGTTAGTTATTATGCAACCTACCATTCCAAATATAAATTGTAATCCACCACTGTGCCCCCATTAACTGTAAATAGGCACTCAATATATAATTTAATTAGAACCTCTACTCTTTCCGCCAATTTGTTACCAGTCACACTCCTGCATCCGCAACGCCCCCTACTCTATACTTCCTGCTCCCCGCATTCAATATTTACATGCACCCCCTGCCCCAATTCATTATATCATGTCCGTGCTCTCCCCACCCCATCATCATTTATCATTTACTCTCCCCCACCCCACATTCGTTATGTGCAGCTCATTATCCCCCTACTCCCAATTCCCCCATGTGCAGCTCTCAAACCCCCCCATGTGCAGCTCTCATCCCCCCCATGTGCACATCTCTCACCCCCTCCCCCACATGTGCCCCTCTCTCATCCCCCTCCCCCACATGTGCCCCTCTCTCATCCCCCTCCCCCACATGTGCCCCTCTCTCATCCCCCTCCCCCACATGTGCCCCTCTCTCATCCCCCTCCACCACATGTGCACCTCTCTCACCCCCCCCACATGTGCATCTCCCATCTCCCCCCCACACATGTGCATCTCCCATCTCCCCCCCACCACATGTGCATCTCCCATCCCCCCCCACACATGTGCATCTCCCATCTCCCCCCCCACACATGTGCATCTCCCATCTCCCCCCCACCACATGTGCATCTCCCATCCCCCCTCACACATGTGCATCTCCCATCCCCCCCCCACACATGTGCATCTCCCATCTCCCCCCCCCACACATGTGCATCTCCCATCTCCCCCTCCACACATGTGCATCTCCCATCCCCCCCACACATGTGCATCTCCCATCCCCCTACACATGTGCATCTCCCATCTCCCCCCCCACACATGTGCATCTCCCATCTCCCCCCCACCACATGTGCATCTCCCATCCCCCCCCACACATGTGCATCTCCCATCCCCCCCCCACACATGTGCATCTCCCATCTCCCCCCCACACACATGTGCATCTCCCATCTCCCCCCCCACACACATGTGCATCTCCCATCCCCCCCACACACATGTGCATCTCCCATCTCCCCCCCCCACACATGTGCATCTCCCATCTCCCCCCCCACACACATATGCATCTCCCATCCCCCCCACACACATGTGCATCTCCCATCTCACCCCCCCACACACATGTGCATCTCCCATCTCCCCCCCACACACACACACATGTGCATCTCCCATCTCCCCCCCACACACACACACATGTGCATCTCCCATTCCCCCCACTCCTAGTTAATTGTATTTTAAAAAAAATAAAACTTGTTATACTTACCCCCATGCGATCCCTGCAGAATCCTGGCGCTCGTCCAAATCGCTGACAGCAGGTTCTCCTGACTTCCGGCCATGTGACGGCACCGTCACATGACCGGAAGTCAGGGGAATCATGAAGGCGCTGCTGCAACAGCGCAGCTCAGCGCTGAAAAGTCCCGGACCCGGCGCATAGCATGGGGCCGGGGGCCCCATGAGGAGAGAGACGCACAAGAGGGGGGCCCCCGAGGGGGCCCCTACCGGCCGGGCCCCATACTGGAGTCAGGACTGCCCTGATGGCGGCCCTGCTGGAGGCTGGAGGGGCCCGCTCTCCCTCGGGGCCCCCGTTCAATGAACCGGCTGCACGGGCGGTAGTTCCGCCCCTGCTTGAACCCATGTCTGGTGGAGTATTTTGTCTTTAAGCAGCTGTGTGTATTCTTGAACACATATCTGTTGGAGTATTTTGCTTTTAAGCAGCTGTGTGTATCCATGAACACATATCTGTACGAGTATTTTGCCTTTAAGCAGCTGTATGTATTCTTGAACCCATATCTGGTGTAGTATTTTGCCTTAAAGCAGCTGTATGCATTCTAGAACCCATATCTGTTGTAGTGTTTTGCCTTAAAGCAGCTGTATGCATTCTAGAACCCATATCTGGTGGAGTATTTTGCTTTTAAGCAGTTGTGTGTATTCTTGACCCCATATTTGGTGGAGTATTTTGCTTTTAAGCAGCTGTGTGTATTCTTGACCCCATATTTGGTGGAGTATTTTGCCTTTAAGCAGCTGTATGCATTCTAGAACCCATATCTGGTGGAGTATTTTGTATTTAAGCAGTTGCGAGTATTCTTGAACCCATAACTGGTGGACTATTTTGCCTTTAAGCAGCTGTGTGTATTCTTGAACCCATATTTGGTGCAGTATTTTGCCTTTAAGCAGTTGTATGTATTCTTGAACACATATCTATAGGAGTATTTTGCCTTTAAACAGCTGTGTGTATTCTTGAACACATATCTCGTGGAGTATTTTGCCTTTAAGCAGCTGTGTGTATTCTTGAACACATATCTATAGGAGTATTTTGCCTTTAAACAGCTGTGTGTATTCTTGAACACATATCTCGTGGAGTATTTTGCCTTTAAGCAGCTGTGTGTATTCTTGAACACATATCTATAGGAGTATTTTGCCTTTAAACAGTTGTGTGTATTCTTGAATACATATCTCGTGGAGTATTTTGCCTTTAAGCAGCTGTGTGTATTCTTGAACACATATCTGTGGGAGTATTTTGCTTTTAAGCAGCTGTGTGTATTCTTGAATCCATATCTGGTGGAGTATTTTGCCTTTAAGCAGTTGTATGTATTCTTGAATCTATATCTGGTGGAGTATGTTGCCTTTTTAGCAGCTGTGTGTATTCTTGAACACATTTCTGTGTGTGTATTTTGCTTTTAAGCAGCTGTGTGTATTCTTGCACACATATCTGTGGGAGTATTTTGCCTTTACGCAGCTGTGTGTATTCTTGAAACCATATCCGTGGGAGTATTTTGTCTTTAAGCGGCTGTGTGTATTCTTGAACCCATATCTGTGGGAGTATTTGAACACATATCTATAGGAGTATTTTGCCTTTAAGCAGCTGTGTGTATTCTTGAACACATATCTGGTGGAGTATTTTGCCTTTTAAGCAGCTGTGTGCATTCTTGAACACATTTCTGTGGGAGTATTTTGCCTTTAAGCAGCTGTGTGTATTCTTGAATCCATATCTGGTGGAGTATTTTGCCTTTAAGCAGTTGTATGTATTCTTGAATCCATATCTGGTGGAGTATTTTGCCTTTTAAGCAGCTGTGTGTATTCTTGACCACATTTCTGTGTGTGTATTTTGCTTTTAAGCAGCTGTGTGTATTCTTGCACACATATCTGTGGGAGTATTTTGCCTTTAAGCAGCTGTGTGTATTCTTGAACCCATATCCGTGGGAGTATTTTGTCTTTAAGCGGCTGTGTGTATTCTTGAACCCATATCTGTGGGAGTATTTTCCCTTTAAGCAGCTGTGTGTATTCTTGAACACCTATCTGTGGGAGTATTTTGCCTTTAAGCGGCTGTGTGTATTCTTGAACACATTTCTGTGGGAGTATTTTGCCTTTAAACAGCTGTGTGTATTCTTGAACACATATCTCGTGGAGTATTTTGCCTTTAAGCAGCTGTGTGTATTCTTGAACACATATCTATAGGAGTATTTTGCCTTTAAACAGTTGTGTGTATTCTTGAACACATATCTCGTGGAGTATTTTGCTTTTAAGCAGCTGTGTGTATTCTTGAATCCATATCTGGTGGAGTGTTTTGCCTATAAGCAGTTGTATGTATTCTTGAATCCATATCTTGTGGAGTATGTTGCCTTTTTAGCAGCTGTGTGTATTCTTGACCACATTTCTGTGTGTGTATTTTGCTTTTAAGCAGCTGTGTGTATTCTTGCACACATATCTGTGGGAGTATTTTGCCTTTAAGCAGCTGTGTGTATTCTTGAACCCATATCCGTGGGAGTATTTTGTCTTTAAGCGGCTGTGTGTATTCTTGAACCCATATCTGTGGGAGTATTTTCCCTTTAAGCAGCTGTGTGTATTCTTGAACACCTATCTGTGGGAGTATTTTGCCTTTAAGCGGCTGTGTGTATTCTTGAACACATTTCTGTGGGAGTATTTTGCCTTTAAGCAGCGGTGTGTATTCGTGAACCCATATCTGGTGGAATATTTTGCCTTTAAGCAGCTGTGTGTCTTCTTGAACACATATCTGTAGGAGTATTTTGCATTTAAGCAGCTGTGTATATTCTTGAACACATATCTGTGGGAGTATTTTGCCTTTAAGCAGCTGTGTGTAATCTTGAACCCATATCTGGTGGAGTATTTTGCTTTTAAACAGTTGTGTGTATTCTTGAACCCATATCTGGTGGAGTATTTTGTATTTAAGCAGTTGCGTGTATTCTTGAACCCATATCTGGTGGAGTATTTTGCCTTTAAGCAGCTGTGTGTATTCTTGAACCCATATCTGGTGGAGTATTTTGCCTTTAAGCAGCTGTGTGTATTCTTGAACACATTTCTGTGGGTGTATTTTGCTTTTAAGCAGCTGTGTGTATTCTCGAACCCATATCTGGTGGAGTATTTTGCCTTTAAGCAGCTGTGTCTATTCTTGAACACATATCTGTAGGAGTATTTTGCCTTTAAGCAGCTGTGTGTATTCTTGAACACATTTCTGTGGGTGTATTTTGCTTTTAAGCAGCTGTGTGTATTCTCGAACCCATATCTGGTGGAGTATTCTGCTATAAAGCAGCTGTGTGTATTCTTGAACACATATCTGTGGGAGTATTTTGCTTTTAAGCAGCTGTGTGTATTCTTGAACACATTTCTGTGTGTGTATTTTGCTTTTAAGCAGCTGTGTGTATTCTTGCACACATATCTGTGGGAGTATTTTGCCTTTAAGCAGCTGTGTGTATTCTTGAACCCATATCCGTGGGAGTATTTTGTCTTTAAGCGGCTGTGTGTATTCTTGAACCCATATCTGTGGGAGTATTTTGCCTTTAAGCGGCTGTGTGTATTCTTGAACCCATATCTGTAGGAGTATTTTGCTTTAAGCAGTTGTATGTATTCTTGAACTAATATCTGGTGGAGTATTTTGCCTTTAAGCAGCGGTGTGTATTCGTGAACCCATATCTGGTGGAATATTTTGCCTTTAAGCAGCTGTGTGTCTTCTTGAACACATATCTGTAGGAGTATTTTGCATTTAAGCAGCTGTGTATATTCTTGAACACATATCTGTGGGAGTATTTTGCCTTTAAGCAGCTGTGTGTAATCTTGAATCCATATCTGGTGGAGTATTTTGCTTTTAAACAGTTGTGTGTATTCTTGAACCCATATCTGGTGGAGTATTTTGTATTTAAGCAGTTACGTGTATTCTTGAACACATATCTGGTGGAGTATTTTGCCTTTAAGCAGCTGTGTGTATTCTTGAACCCATATCTGGTGGAGTATTTTGCTTTTAAACAGTTGTGTGTATTCTTGAACCCATATCTGGTGGAGAATTTTGTATTTAAGCAGTTGCGTGTATTCTTGAACCCATATCTGGTGGAGTATTTTGCCTTTAAGCAGCTGTGTGTATTCTTGAACCCATATCTGTGGGAGTATTTTGCTTTTAAGCAGCTGTGTGTATTCTTGAACCCATATCTGATGGAGTATTTTGCCTTTATGTAGTTGTGTGTATTCTTGAACCCATGTCTGTTGGAGTATTTTGCCTTTAAGCAGTTGCGTGTATTCTTGAACCCATATCTGGTGGAGTATTTTGCCTTTAAGCAGCTGTGTGTATTCTTGAACACATTTCTGTGGGTGTATTTTGCTTTTAAGCAGCTGTGTGTATTCTCGAACCCATATCTGGTGGAGTATTCTGCTATAAAGCAGCTGTGTGTATTCTTGAACACATATCTGTGGGAGTATTTTGCTTTTAAGCAGCTGTGTGTATCCATGAACCCATATCTGTGAGAGTATTTTGCCTTGAAGCAGCTGTGTGTATTCTTGAACACACATCTGTAGGAGTATTTTGCTTTTAAGCAGTTGTGTGTATTCTTGAACCCATAACTGGTGAAGTATTTTGCCTTTCAGCAGCTGTGTGTATTCTTGAACACATATCTGTGGGAGTATTTTGCCTTTTAAGCAGCTGTGTGTATTCTTGAACACATTTCTGTGGGTGTATTTTGCTTTTAAGCAGCTGTGTGTATTCTTGAACCCATATCTGGTGGAGTATTCTGCTATAAAGCAGCTGTGTGTATTCTTGAACACATATCTGTGGGAGTATTTTGCCTTTAAGCAGCTGTGTGTAATCTTGAACCCATATCTGGTGGAGTATTTTGCTTTTAAACAGTTGTGTGTATTCTTGAACCCATATCTGGTGGAGTATTTTGCCTTTAAGCAGCTGTGTGTATTCTTGAACCCATATCTGGTGAAGTATTTTGCTTTTAAGCAGCTGTGTGTATTCTTGAACCCATATCTGATCCAGTATTTTGCCTTTAGGTAGTTGTGTGTATTCTTGAACCCATGTCTGTTGGTGTATTTTGCCTTTAAGCAGTTGTGTGTATTCTTGAACCCATATCTGGTGGAGTAATTTGCCTTTAAGCAGCTGTGTGTATTCTTGAACACATATCTGTAGGAGTATTTTGCCTTTAAGCAGCTGTGTGTATTCTTGAACACATTTCTGTGGGTGTATTTTGCTTTTAAGCAGCTGTGTATATTCTCGAACCCATATCTGGTGGAGTATTCTGCTATAAAGCAGCTGTGTGTATTCTTGAACACATATCTGTGGGAGTATTTTGCTTTTAAGCAGCTGTGTGTATCCATGAACCCATATCTGTGAGAGTATTTTGCCTTTAAGCAGCTGTGTGTATTCTTGAACACATATCTGTAGGAGTATTTTGCTTTTAAGCAGTTGTGTGTATTCTTGAACCCATATCTGGTGAAGTATTTTGCCTTTCAGCAGCTGTGTGTATTCTTGAACCCATATCTGGTGGAGTATTTTGCCTTTAAGCAGCTGTGTGTATTCTTGAACACATATCTGTAGGAGTATTTTGCCTTTAAGCAGCTGTGTGTATTCTTGAACACATTTCTGTGGGTGTATTTTGCTTTTAAGCAGCTGTGTGTATTCTCGAACCCATATCTGGAGGAGTATTTTGCTTTTAAGCAGCTGTGTGTATTCTTGAACCCATATCTGGTGGAGTATTCTGCTATAAAGCAGCTGTGTGTATTCTTGAACACATATCTGTGGGAGTATTTTGCTTTTAAGCAGCTGTGTGTATTCTTGAACCCATATCTGGTGGAGTATTTTGCTTTTATGCAGCTGTGTGTATTCCTGAACCCATATCTGTGAGAGTATTTTGCTTTTAAGCAGCTGTCTGTATTCTTAAACACATATCTGGTGGAGTTTTTTGCCTTTAAGCAGCTGTGTGTATACTAGAACCCATATCTGGTGGAGTATTTTGACTTTAAGCAGCTGTGTGTATTCTTGAACCCATATCTGGTGGAGTATTTTGACTTTAAGCAGCTGCATGTATTCTTGAACCCGTATCTGATGGAGTAATTTGCCTTTAAGCAGCTGTGTGTATTCTTGAACCTATATCCGATGGAGTATTTTGCCTTTAAGCTGCTGTGTGGATTCTTGAACCCATATCTGATGGATTATTTTGCCTTTAAGCAGTTGTGTGTATTCTTGAACCCATATCTGATGGAGTATTTTGCCTTTCAGCAGCTGTGTGTATTCTTGAACAAATATCTGTGGGAGTATTTATCCTTTAAGCAGATGTGTGTATTCTTGAACCCATATCTGGTGAAGTATTTTGCCTATAAGCAGCTGTGTGTATTCTTGAACCCATATCTGGTGGAGTATTTTGCTTTTAAGCAGCTGTGTGTATTCTTGAACGCATGTCTGATGGATTATTTTGCCTTTAAGCAGTTGTGTGTATTCTTGAACCCATATCTGATGGAGTATTTTGCCTTTCAGCAGCTGTGTGTATTCTTGAACAAATATCTGTGGGAGTATTTATCCTTTAAGCAGATGTGTGTATTCTTGAACCCATATCTGGTGAAGTATTTTGCCTATAAGCAGCTGTGTGTATTCTTGAACCCATATCTGGTGGAGTATTTTGCTTTTAAGCAGCTGTGTGTATTCTTGAACGCATGTCTGGTGGAGTATTTTGCCTTTAAGCAGCTGTGTGTATTCTTGAACACATATCTGTGGGAGTATTTTGCTTTTAAGCAGCTGTGTGTATTCTTGAACCCATATCTGTGGGAGTATTTTGCCTTTAAGCAGCTGTGTGTATTCTTGAACACATATCTGTGGAAGTATTTTGCCTTTAAGCAGCTGTGTGTATTCTTGAACCCATACACACAACTGCTTAAAAGCAAAATACTCCTACAGATATGTGTTCAAGAATACACACAGCTGCTTAAAGGCAAAATACTCTCAGAGATATGGGTTCATGGATACACACAGCTGCTTAAAAGCAAAATACTCCCACAGATATGTGTTCAAGAATACACACAGCTGCTTTATAGCAGAATACTCCACCAGATATGGGTTCAAGAATACACACAGCTGCTTAAAAGCAAAATACTCCACCAGATATGGGTTCGAGAATACACACAGCTGCTTAAAAGCAAAATACACCCAGAGAAATGTGTTCAAGAATACACACAGCTG